>NW_016807278.1:1060828-1079015 GCF_001698545.2 Rhinopithecus bieti
AAAAAAAATAAAATAAAATAATAATAATATTAATAACATTGTGTTTTAGACACTTTATGCACATAGCTAATCTATTCCCACCCATAACTTTCCACTCACCACACCAAAGAGTAGTATCTTTAAAATACCAGTTGGACTGGACCTAAAACCTGTCTGTGGTCTCTGGGGTAAAGCCCAAGTTCCTCAGTGTGGCCCACAAGGACCTTTGGGACTGGCTCCTCCCTTTCCACAATACCAGCTTCCAACTTTAAGCTACTCTCCAGTCATACAAAAATACGTGTAGCTCTTCCCATGCCTGTGCTGCTGCTGCTCCCACGGCCAGGAATGCCTCCCACACCTTCTTTGCTAGGTATCACCTGCTCACCTGCTAAGATTCCTCTTTGGAGTCACCTGCTCTCAAAGTCATTCCCTGACACTTAGGAGGGTTCCCAGCCTGACCTAAGCACCCTCCCCTGTGAGGATGATGACTCAGGACCACACTGGAGATTTGCATTCTTAGCGCAGCACCTCCTGATGGGAAGCTATCTGTGGCACGACTGTCTTCCCCCACAGAGGTGAGCTCCCTATGAGCTCCCTATGAGCCAGAAAGGTGGCTTAGTCACCTCTGTAGTTCCAGCATCCCATGGGCCTGGTGCACTGTGAGGGCTTAGTTCTTGTCTGGTGAACTGAATGGGCTCTTTTCATTTTAAGTGTTATGTTAGGAATCACTGCAGAGAATGGAGAGGTACATTAAAGAGGTCTTCAGACACCTGAGGATCTTTTGGGTTGTTCTGGGTCTTGGTCCAGTTCCTCGTTTTCTACTGAGATGGAATCAGCAGCTCTGCAGAACCTCAGATCCAGGGAGGCACTGATGTCAGCAGCTCTGCCTGGCATAGAAACGAACTGAAGCTGCTGGGCATGGTGGCTCACGCCTGTAATCCTAACACTTTGGGAGGCCAAGGAAGGAGGGTCGCTTGAGCTCAAGAGTTCAAGACCAGCTTGTGCAACATAGTGAGACCTCATCTCTACAAAAAATATAAAATTAGCTGGGTGTGGCGGTGCACGCCTGTAGTCCCAGCTACTTGGGAGGCTGAGGCAGGAGGATTGCTTGGTCCTACAGTGAGTAGTAGTGGTGATCACTTGATCACTACAGTGAGTCAAGGCTGTAGTGAGCCAAGATTGTACCATTCCACTGCAACCTGGGCAACAGAGCAAAACCCTGCCCCAAAAAAAAAAAAGACAAACAAACTGAACTGAAGCCTTTGAGTGAGTTTGTCCACCACATCTCATGGGCTTTGCTCATGAGATCATAGAGCCCGGATCATATCATCTCCCAAAAATCTGCATTTGGCGTTCAGGGATCCCCTGGCTCTTCACTGAGCTCCACCAAGCACATGGGGTCCAGAGCAGCTGCTGCTGCCAGGGAAAACCCATTGTGGGACTTCCCTGAAGGGTCACTCATGGGCCGGAAGTATTGGCCAGAAATTCAGGCCAGCAGAGTGGACGAGAGGTGGTCTAGTACCCAGAAACATCAAGGCAGCAGCTGGTCTCTGAGGCCCCAGGACTTGAACCCCTGGGCTTAAGTGACTCCATGGGCTTGAGGCCAAAATAGCAAACACAAAGCCAGTTGGGCCTGATGCAAGGAAATAACCTCCAGCCACCTTCCCCCGGGCCTTTAGGATGCTGGTCTTTCCACAGAGAAGGGGCACAAAGGACAGCAGCCTCCAGGACTCACCCTTCCCCACTTCTGGCCCCGCCAGCTCAGCAGAGTGGCCTCAGGATGTGGGGCTCCCATGAACATGGGCAGGAAGGATCTCTGGGGTCATTTCCAATCAAGCATAATGCTGTCTTCATGCCTCAAAGCACAGTGGGGCTTCCCACTCATCTCTCTCTCCTGCTGGGGCTACCTTACTGCGTTTTCCCCTTCCCTTTCCTTCACCCACCCAGGTAGGTGGGTAGTCCAGCTCTGGTTTATGGGAAGGCTGGAGGTAAATTTGCAAGCAGTTTGCAAAAATCAGAATGCCTTGCCCAGGCACCACACTAGATTCTAGACAAAATGAAGGAATGCTTAAAATAACCCATAATACTATTCAAACCCACTATTTAGGACATAGCCTAGGTTTTGAACAGTGGTGGAGATGGGAAAAAACAGTAGCCACTTAGATGGTGGGTTTGAAGAAAAAAAAAAAAAGAATACCTTTCTCCCTAAGTTCCAGCCCCTTCGCATAGCTTTCCAAATGATGGGGGGCAAGAGAACGCAAGGAATGGGAAGGCACCCCTTGGGTTCTTCCTGGAAATTAGGGCCCATTTAGGGGAAAGGCAGAAATCAGGACATGACCGATTCCCACCCCCATTTCCCAGCACTTCTCACAGATCCCCGCCCAGACCCAACTTGGTTGCCAAGCACACCCAGCTGAGAGCCTTCCCTGCCTCACAGACACAGCCCAGGGAGAGCCACCAGAAACAGAAATGAAGGCCACATTTATTCCACTTCTTGAAGGTGCAGGCCTTGGACCTGCCCAGACTCACAGGCCTGGCTGCATGTCCTAGGACCAGCCGGAGCCTCAGAGAGTGAGGGAGAGGCAAAGGGGCCCCAAGACACTGGCACTGGCCTTGGCCACCCATTTTCTCAACTTTAGGCTCAGTCAGACCAAGCATAGAAAGAACAGGAGGCTCTACATTGCCTGGGGCTGAGAGTGGTGGCCCTTAGAAATCACCGGGGAGCAGAGAGAGCTGTGTTCAACATGAAATGCTTGAAGAGGAAGGAAGACTGTGATGAGGTCGTTTGACCTAGTGTGCTGGGGAAACCCCAGGAGGCCTCCTCTCCTGTTGGCTATGGAGTGAAGTCCTATAAACCAGAGGGAGTGGGAGGGCATATGGAAGCCTCCAGCCAGGGGCACGGAGGAGCAGTACCTGAGCCTGGAGAAGATGGAAAGGTCAGCCCAGGCAGTGGCTGCCACACTCTTTCCTGTGGGTCCCAACAGAGGTGGCCTGGTGCCCAGGCTCAGCTGTGCTGCTTCCCAAGGAGAAAGGCAGTGGAAGGTAATGCTGGCGACATCCCGGCCAGCAGCCAGGAGGGAGGTAGGCTGATGTGATGGGATGGGATCTTGCCCTGGGTTGGTCTCACGGTGCAGGAGAGCAGTGTTGGAATCATTCTAATGCTTCAGGATGCCTCATGCGCCCCATGGAGCTCAGACATCAGGAGCTGCTGGGACTCTATTTAGCCTACAAGAAAAGGTACAGGCTAGCAGTGCCCACCTGTTGGAGAGGCCTGCAGACCACACTCCAGGGCCCAGCACAATTAGCTTTCAAGAACACTGAGCCATTCAAGTCCTCAGCTCTCCTCTTGTAGCAGCCTCACTCCCTGACAAGAACCCACTGGCTCTCACCTCTCACTATATGTTGGAATCACTTGGAAAGCTTATACAAATCCTAACCACAAGCTGCACCCAGAGTCTCTGGGGCAAGACCCAGGCGTCTGTACTTTTAAAAGATCCCCTGGTGATTCCAATGTGCAGCCAAGGTTTAGGAGGAGGAGAAAGGAGTTTAAACTGGTTCATTTGGCTCTTTGGCTATAGCTCTGAATAAGGAAGTGAAAATTCACTAAAATAAAGTTTTGAGCTATCTGCAAATAGATCACATATCACAGCAAGAGCAATTTATGTTGTCACTAAAATTAGAACTTCCTGACCAAGAGGGCTGTTTTGGAAAATCCTTCCAAGAAGCTGTCAAATGTCCTCTTTGTGGGTGTTTAAGAGGACAAGTTCTCTTGCTGGAACAGGACAGGGAGGAGATTCCTCCCTTACCCAAGGACCCTCTGAAACTCTGGGGACAAACCACAAGCTCTGCTTCTGGTTTCCCTACCTCCTGGCCCCAATTCTAGTGTCAGACTGGAGTGGCCTCTGGGGAAGAAGTAACATTTAGTGAGCCCTTCCCTCCATAGCCCCTACCCCCAAGCACCTCGCATATCTCGTTTTATTTAAACCCTATGTCAATACCATGAGGTAGAAATTATTACTCCTGTCTCACAGGGGAGGGAACTGAAGCACAAAGCTGAACACACCTCCCGGGATCACGCAGTTGGTAAGAAGCAGGGTCAGGATTGAAATCCTGTAGGAATCTCTGCTGACCCTACCCTGTCGTTGGTTCCCAGACAGGAAAATGACAGACACGAGGATGATAGGCAGGAGTGGGAGATGCGTGCACGTGTGTACATGTATATAAACAGGGCTGCTGGCCTTCAGGGCAAGCTAGGACCATCCTTTATCCTGGGGTTATCTCTCTTTGGTGATAAAATGTGTTTTATAAAGTGGGGTTACTCGATGACAGGGCTTTTTTTTTTTTTTTTTTTCCACTTCAAACGTGCTTACTTGGTTATGTGAGCAGCTGGTAACTCTGTTGGTCTTGAGTTTTCTTTTAGAACTTTTACTGGTACGTAGCCAGGCGCGGTGGCTCATGTCTGTAATCCCTCCCAGGTACTGCCCGTCCGACGCGCTGGGGTCGAGGCAGGGCGGGATCCCTGACGGCCAGGAGTTCGGAGACCCAGCCTGGCCAACACGTATGTGAACCCCATCGCTACTAAAAGTATCTCAAAAATAGCTGGGGGTGGGGGGGGGGTGGTGGGCGCCTAGATCCCAGCTACTTGGGAGGCTGAGGCAGGGAGAATGCGCTTGAACCCAGGAGATGGAGTTGCAGTGAGCGGACCACCAGTACCACTGCATCCAAGCCTGCGGTGACAAAGTGAGGACTCGCGTCTCAAAAAAAAAAAAAAAAAAAAGAAAAAGAACTTTTACTGGTACACAAAATCTCAATCTCGAGTCGGAGCCCTGCTGCGTTCCCACACCAACCTCTCACGACCCCTCAGTGCCCCGAGGAGGGGAGTTGAATCAGGAGATGATCCTGCAGCCCCGGGCTGGCCCATGAGCATTGGCAAGAGGGACAGGAGCCCCACAAGGCCAGAGAAACACTGGCCTTGGACATCGTACCCAAGCTGTGTGTGCTGTGGCTTCCTGGGGTAGCACATGGGGATGAAAACAGCAGCTATCCTGAGGATGGCTGTGATTGAAGGAGGCAGTCTGGGGCAGCTTGGGCACAGAGTACATATGGAGTGCAGAGCTGGACACAGGCGCAAACCCCATGCCTCCAGGCCCCCATCTCCCTGACAGCATGGGGGCTCACATTTTAAAGGCTATAAGTGAATCCTACACCTCCTGAGGATGTCAACTTATTTGTGGAAAACGCCTAATCTTCAACAGGGCTGCTTGGAAAATGGACACGTGTCATCAAACCTGCATGGGCAGGCTTTGGGGACTCTTCGCCGCCCCAGGCAAGGGTAGCTTGAAGACCCAGCCCTGACCCACACAAGGTGAAAGCTCCTTACCGCTCAATGATGCGGTTGTTATCCAGGAGGTCAGATGCCAGCAGCTTCATCCCCTCGCAGAGCTCTTGCATGCTGCCCAAGGCAGAGGCAGGAGAAGTGGCTGAGGCTGGAAGTTGCCCTGCCCAGACCCCTTTCCTGGGAGGCCCACCCTCCTCTGCAGCTCCCCCAAAGAAACCTCTTTGTTCTTTTTTGTTTGCTTATTTGAGACGGAGTCTTGCTCCCTTGCTCAGGCTGGAGTGCAGTGGCACTATCTTGGCTCACTGCAACCTCTGCCTCCCGGATTCAAGCAATTCTTGTGCCTCAGCCTCCCGAGTAGCTGAGATTACAGCTGCATGCCACCACACCCGGCTAAATTTTGTATTTTTACTAGAGATGGGGTTTCACCATGTTTGCCAGGTTGGTCTTAAACTTCTGGCCTCAAGTTGATCCGCCCACCTTGGCCTCCCAAAGTGCTGGGATTACAGGCATGAGCTACTGCATCCAGCCAGTCTCTTTAATCTTGCCTCTTAGGACTGGCATGAGGCCAAACCCCTCAACCTCTAACCTCAGCACGCTCCCTACAACCCCCTTCCACACAGATACACACCCCCTTTCTCCCCAGCACTTACTGGAGAAGCAGGTCCTTTGGTGTAGGGCTGGGGTAAGGAGCTATGGAAGGTGGGGAGGCCTGAGACCCCTTTGCTCGGTCCTGAAGAAGCTGGTGAGATAGCTCTTCCAGGATCTGCAGGGAAGCCATACTTTAGTCAGCACTTAGTAGCCAGCTTATGTGTGGCTGGGTAAGGGGAGTACTTGAGGAGGTGAAGACATGGGTAACAAGAGCACCAGCCTGCATCCCCAGAGCACCTAGAATTCCTCTGCCATGCCCACCTTGCTGAGACTCTCCTGGATCCCCTGGGCTTCTGTGTTACAGGCGGCCACAGAACAGCCGACCAGGCGCAGGTGGTTCCTGGTCTCGTGCACCACCCTCAAGAGAACAGACAGAGACTTAGAATTAGAGCAGGACTCAGCCCACTCACCAGGGCTCGCCTAGCTGCCATCGGGTCCGCACATGGACACAGGTGGGTCCCGGGTATTTGCCTCCCTCGCTGCTTCTGCCCTGCCAGCTGTGCCCTCTACGCTTGCCTGCCCCACTGCAATAATGCAGATGCACACAGCTGGCTGAGGCTGGGAGGGCCCCTTCAGAGCCGCAGTGGGGAACACCAACAACATGCGTGTGGCTGTGGCTGGGTGACACATGCCAGCTATGGTGAGTGTGGCACCAGTCAGGCTGCAGAGAGGCAGAGGATAGCCCCCACTAGGGCTCTCGGTGTGGGGAACTGCCCACTCTCATTTCCAGAGTGAATTCTCTTCTGTCTCTAAGTGGAGAGAAGGAGTAGGAACATTTTCCCCAAGGCCCAGAGCCGTGAAATCAGGGGTTGGTGCTCAGCCCTGGCCACACATTAGAATCACCTGGAGAAGCTGTACTACACTGATATCCAAGCCCTGCTCCAGAGCAATTACACCAGAATGTGTGGTGGGTTGGAGTAGGAGAAGCAGGCATTAGTATTCTGATATGAGGACAGGTGAGTGCCCAGGTCTCAGCCCCATAACAAGGTGAGGTCCTACAGGCCTCAGAACGTGGCAGCATGTGGGAAATTGTCCTCTCTTCTCTGGAGGGGCCAACTTTCACACAGGCGGGGGAACGGAGAGTGGGCCTGATCTGAGAAGGCGGAACCCATAACTCCTGAAGGGGACGGTGTGACAGAGGATTCTCCTTAAGGGCCACTGCCACTGTCCTTATCCCAGGGGGATCTAGTGTTCTCCTAAAGGAGATTTCTCAATACAACCAGGTGGAACGGTAGAAAGAATCCAGATTTGATTTGATTTTACCCTCAAAAGCCCAGATGGTAGAGGCAGACAGAGCCACATATGAGTCTTGGGTCTGCCACTTACCAGCCATGTGATGTGCAGAGGAGACCTGTTCTCAGAGCCTCCGTTTCCTCGTCTAGGAAATAGGGTGATGATATCTGCCGTATCGGACAGGTGTTGTGGGATTCAATAAGCTAAGCTATAGAAATCTCCCAGCCAACTGCCTGGTCCACCCGGGAACACAAAACCACTCATCTGCTCACACCCCTTCACTTGCTCCTCCCTCTCCCTCAGGGCTCCACAAAGCCCTGGGTCCTCTGAAGTCTAGAAGGGCCAGGCCAGGCCCCGGGCTCCGTGAGCTCAGGAAGAGCTGTTACCTCATCCTCTTGCCGTGCGCGACTAGGGATGCTTGATACTTCTGCACGCACTCCTCCTGGAACACCTGCAGGAGCCTTTTGGCTAAATGGCTGAAATTCATCCTAGAATGACGGAACAAAGGCACAGATGGGCCGCCCGAACCACTGTGCACAAGCCCACCATCCCTCAGACTCCGTCACCACCTTGTCGTACGTGCCCAAGCCTGCGACCACAGCAGGGCTATGTCTCTGGGAAAGGAGGAAGGATGGTCACACACTTGGATTGTGAAGGCTGCGGTGGCCAGCAAAACCCACATCAACAGGGAGACATGGGAGACGCACAGCGGGTCCTCGGGGAACACACACGTGCTCAAGCTTAGTCCTCAGGAAAGGGAAGGGAAAGTGAGGCAGTCGTGGAAAGGTGTGCGTATCCGTGTGCGGGGGTCGAGGTGCTTGTAGAACTAGGGGAGTGAGTTCCCAGATAACCATTAAATCAGGGAGGGCCTCCTGGACATGAGTGTGTCCAGGAAACATGGGAGACAGAGGAGCAGGGGGAGGCAGGGAAGGTTCAGGCAGAGGGCAGAAGCAGGAAGTGGTAAGTGGTCCCTCAGTGAGGACGACTAGAGAGAAAAAAATAAAAATAAAAAGCCTGCAAACAGTCTTGTCCGTCCCAGAAGTAAATCCAGTTACATCAAGGTTGCATCTGAGAAGCCTCTCTCCAATTAAGCTATGCACACTCCCTCCACTCGCCCCAGATAACCTGTTATCCCCAACTGCTCAGCTGCAGCCCGGGGCAGGGCCCTTCATGGCCTCTCCTCTGGTGTTAGGATCGCTCTGCCCCGAGGACACCCACCCTCCTGCCCACCCGCCTGCAGGCGGACAGGCCACTCACTTATCCAGCTTGTGAATCTGTTCCTCATTGTAGCCAAGCCCTGAAGAAAACAGACAGGACAGATGTCACCTATTCAATCAGTCAACCAAACAGAGAGCAGCAAGGGTCGGGAGACAGTTACAAAGACGAAGATGGCCCAGCCCGTGCTGCTTCACGGGAACTCACGGCCCAGCAGAATAGGAAGGCAAAGGAGTGAAGCCAGCACCCAAGTAGCTGATTAGGACAAAGCCGGGGCCTCAAGAAGCCGTGGGGAAGTTGTGTGAGGCCCCTGGGGAAGGCAGCCCGCAGTGCAGGGCCAGGGTGGGGACGTGGGGGATGCTTCGGGTGGGAGGTGGGGGATGAATGGGCTTGGAAGGAGGCTCAGTCAGCCATAGCCCCTTATCCAGCACCCTCCCAGAGTGACTGATGTCTGCAGCTGGATGGTCCCATCCCTGAATGTTCACGGGCTCTGCCTGCAATGAGCTAGAGAAACCAGGCCGCCACCTTCTACCTCCCCGCTCTGCCCAGCCACTTTTGCCACAAAGGCTGAAGCTTTCATGGCCTTGGCTGCCTCCTGAAGGGCCCTAAGGCTCATATACTAGGGATATGCTGCCCCCTCCTGCTCTCCGCAGGAATGGGCCTCCAGGGTGGCAGCAGCCACAAGATGAAATGATGATGGAGGTTCTCTTGGTGGGCCTCCCCATCCCACTCCTCCAATAGCAGAGTCCCCCTCCTGGGCCCTGCACTCGGCCAGCTGAGAGTATGTGTGCAGTCTGAGAGACTGGACACAGCCCTTTCTCCTATTGGCAGGCGGCTCTAGGCGAGTGATTTCACTTCGCTGAGCCTGTCTCCTCATCCATCACAGGTTCCACACGGGAGTCCCGTGAGGCTCAAGCGAGAGTGCCCTGAAGACCACTGGGCGTTTTAAAAAATGGTATCTTTCAACACGCTGGGTTTTAACAGTTAGATGTTCATTTTTAATTTTAATAAAGGACTCTTAAAGACCAATAGAAGTAAAACTGCTTTGAGGCTGTAACATGGGATGGTTAAAAGCAGTTGGGCCTAGATTACTTGGGCTGCTTAACCTTTCTGTGCCTTGGTTTTCTCATCTATAAAATGGGGAAGGTAACGATGCCTAGAGGTTTTGTTATTGTTGTTGATGTTTGAGACAGGGTTTCCCTCTCGCCCTGGCTGGAGTGCTGCAGTGGTGTGATCTCAGCTCATTGCAGCCTCCAACTCCCAGCTCCCAGGCTCAGGTGATCCTCCCACCTCAGCCTCCCAAGTAGTTAGGACTACAGGCACGTGCCCATGTCCAGCTAGTTCTGTTTACTTTTTGTAGAGATGGGGTCTTACTATGTTGCCCAGGCTGGTCTTGAACTCCTGGGCCCAAGTGTTCCTCCTGCTTCAGCTTTCCAAAGTGCTGAGATTACAGGCATGAGCCACCGCACCCAGCTCCACACACACACATATATAAAATTTAGTTTCCCAACAGAGATGTGTTATAAATGTAATATATATATATATGTGAATAATATATATATATGTGAAATATAAAACAATAAAGCGATGGAAAAGCATCCTGTAGTCCCAGCCAGTCAGGAGGCTGAAGTGGGAGGATGGCTTGAGCCCAGGAGGTTGAGGCGACAGTGGGCAGTGATCATGCTATTGTACTCCTGCCTGGGTGACAGAGAACGGCCCTGTCTCAAATATATATATTAGCATGTAATCAATAAAACACAATTGCTAAGGACATAAGTTATGTATTTATGTGATGGCACAAAAAGAATATAAGGTATTTCTTTAGTGATTTTGTTTATATTGATTGCATGCTAAAATGACACTGGATATATTGGGTTGAATAACACATTAAAATTAATTTCACTTGTTTCTACTTTTTAAAAATTGGCTACTAGAAAACTTAGAATTACATATGTGTCTGGCATTATATTTCTACTGGACAGTGGTTTTTAGATAATCCCCAGGATAGAAGATAATTTGGCAATCAAGCCCAAGACCTTCAGTCTACAGATGAGGAAATGCTTGGGGCCTGGGAGGGGAGGGGGAGGTTTGGTTCCTGGTGTGTTAGTTCCCCAACCAGAAGTGTCAACTGGAGCCTCCGCAGGCTCCCTCCAACCCCCTCACCAGCCCTCCCTGGATCCCCCCTTGCACTACCCCACAACGGCAGTCACTTTGGACACGCAGCTTCCCACCCCCGAGCCTGTGAATGGGCCGCGCCTGCCACAACGTCCTTGTGAGGATTAATGGATCATGCAGCCAAAATGCCTGACCCAGTGACTCAAAATGGGACTTCTCCTGATCCCCCCTTTTCTGGAAAACCTGACTACCTCAGTGCCCCAAGGACACAATGGATAGTGACATTTTATACTTTAAAATGCTCTGCCAAGGTGAGGGATCTCTTTCCAGGACTACCTCTCCTAGAGCACCCAGGCTCTAGGAGCCTGGTGGATCCCCCACTGGATCTCCCAACCATGTGATCCAAGTCTCTCATGTGGCAACAGGCAGGCATGTAAAGGTTTCACGTCCGCCACTGGCCTGCAGGCAGCTTGCAGACAGGGGCCCTGCCCTAGAGCAGCTGCACAGAACCATCCACTTAGTGGGCCTCCAAGACCACCAGCTGGAGGTTAGTGGCCACTTAGCTGGAGGTTAGTGGCCACTGGTAGCAATGACTCACCAGAGAAAAGGAAGAAAGAAGGGAGACAGAGGAGAGAGAAGGGGCATCTGCCCTCCCCGGGCTCACCTGGCCTCATCCTAGACTTCTTGAACTGTTTGTAGATGAAGTTCATCTTGTCCAAACAGCACTGAATCTGCTGGATGCTGTGGGCAGATGACAGGGACCAGGTGTTGGAAGAATCTAACGGCACAGAGCAAAGAGGAAGGAGGCGAAGGGTGGCAGTGGAATAGGGGAGGAGCCTCACTGCCACAGTTTTGGGGGATCAATTTGGGAGTAGAGGTGACTGTCTCTAGGCTTATTTGAGACCCCATACAGTCAGCCAGCCATCTCTCATTCTCATGGCTTATTCCTCCTCTCTCTCACACACATGCACTCACAGCATGAGTTAAGTAGGAGACAAGAGAGACAGGAAGCCAAGCAGGACAGGCAACAGGAACGTGGCCTTTCCTACATGAGAAGTTGTGAGACTAGGCCCTGGGAAGAAGCCTAGGCCCCTGAAACCTAAGAGCGTGTCTGGCAGTGACAGCTGGGGACGGAGGGGAGCTAAAATCTCTCTCTGGTCAACTGAAAAAGGCAGAAAAGTATAGCTTCTTGGTTTACCCAATGCGTGGCACACAGCAGAAACTTAACATAAATAATGAATCAATAATCCTTGTTGAAAACAAGAAAGAATCAACAGGCCTTGGTCCTGCCTGGAGGTGGAGGAACTGGGGAGATGATCTCCTGAGGACCTTCTTGGTCTGGGGTTGAAGGTCATTATTATTTCTTCCTTCCCCTTTTCAGGCTGGATACAAACACTTTGAGAAGTTGGGAGGGTGTGGGGAAAGTTCTTCCTCACCCTCAGGCCTATGTAGCTCCACTCCCTCCCCGCAGCACCTCCAAGTGACCCCATCTCTGCTATTTCTGGAGCCAGACTCTGAACAGAGCACGGGCTTGTTCCAGGGCTCTGCCAGCCAAAGGAGCCTGCCCCGCCAGGAACATGCGGGTGGAAGACGAAGTAGCTGGGACAGACCTCAGATCCACAGCCTTCATCCAAAAGGACAGGGCCTCGATCCTCAGCCTTCATCCAAAAGGACAGGGCCTTGATCCTCAGCCTTCATCCAAAAGACAGAGCCTGGGATCCACAGCCTTCATCCAAAAGGACGGGGCCTCAGAACTGCAGCCTTCATCCAAAATGACAGGCCTCAGATCCACAGCCTTCATGCAAAAGGATGGAGCCTCGATCCTCAGCCTTCATCTAAAAGACAGGGCCTCGATCCTCAGCCTTCATCTAAAAGGACAGGCCTCAGATCTGCAGCCTTCATCCAAAAGGCTCGGGACCAAATGGGCTCTGAATTCAGAATCGTCTTCTGATATTGGAAAGGCAATTTGGTGCCCACACAGTGTATTGTAGAATGGCCTGAGCAGGGCATCAACTCCTAATTAGACACATTCACATCTCCAAAGAACCACAAGAATATTCACCCCAAGTGGGATAAAGTCTGTAAAGAGCCTCATTCAGTTTAGGTCAGGTTTTACGGCCAAAACAGTTAAGAAAACCTCCTGTGGTGTTCAGAGCTGTTTGAATTTATAATTGAGGGCATGGGATGATGGATGGGGATAGGCCCAGATTACAGCAGGCACCAAAGAGAATGGGGAGGAGGTCCGCACTGGGCACCACCCACCCCCTGGTCAGAGGCGGCAAGGTAGGCAGCGGCTCCACACAGTCAGCTGGGGCTGGGGGAAGGGGGCATTTCTATGTCTGTTAGAAGGGAGAGTCGTGCTTTAAAGCTTGTAAACCCCTGCCTAGCATAAGCCAAGAACATAGGCTTTGGAGGTGGACAGACCTGACCTGAAGCCACCTCTGTCATTTGTCATTTACTGGCTGTGACTCGGGATAAGTTAACCTCACTGACCGAGCTTCTACAAAAAGGGCATTATCGTAGCATCATTATTGTTTTCAGGATTCAACGAGATGCTGTACGTGAGAGGATCTGTCCAAGGGCCTGACACGAGAAAGGGAACTAAAGTCTTCTTTTATTCAGAATTATTGCATCTGCTAAGATTCCCAAGGCGTTCCTCAAACTCCCAGATGGGAGCAGGACCCCAGATCATTTTCTCCTCCCGGCTGGTGTCTGGGGCAGTGCAGGGCAGGGGGTTCTTGTTCATTGCTGGATCTCCTCCACTCCCCCAGGCCCTAGCACTCTTGCCAAGAGAAAGGGGAATGCAAGCTGACATCTGTAAAGGCTAAAGGCTACTGGACCTTTGGCGCTGCCCACTCCCCCACTCCCACCCCACAAAGAAGGAAAATCCCACAGACCTTCTGTCCTCATGTACCTGATCCCGGCTCTTCACCAGCTCCTGGCTTAGGCTGCTCAGGCTCTCCTGGGTCTCCGTGATATTTTGGGAGCATCTGGAGAGGACCTCAGCTAGCTGTGGGGCAAGAAGGCAGACCCCCGTGGGGTCTTCAACCTGGGCACTGGTGGGCAGGCTGGCTGGACCATGGGCCCCCACCTCTGATCCTGCTAAGCCCTTGCCCTCACTCACAGTCCGCAGCCTGGACCTCAATTCTGCAGCCACCTTCAGTTCCTGGATCTCAGGTGTTCCAGCCACGCTGCTGGACCTTGAGGGAGGCAAGGAGAAAGGCGACATTTGGGGGCTTGGGAACAGCCAAGGTGGGAGGCAGAGAGCTCTGTGGGCACATGCTGGGCATAGCATCTGTGGGAAAGCCTTGGTGGCTCTCCGGGTCTCTGGAGAGTTTTGTGTTTGGTACAGAGGCACCATCCTGAAGAGGGTCCTACTCACCCAAGTTGTGACATTGTTGAGTATTGCAAAGAATAAAGGTTGAGACAGACTGTAACACCTTGAGTCTATGAAAATCCATGGGCCCGTGATGCAAGGCTGCTATTAATGATCTCCTTACCAGGAAACTTTGTAACTAAAGGGAAAGAATTAAGTTCCTGTCCAGTAGAAACTGTATTTCTTGATAACCAACAGCTTTCTGATGAGGGAAAAGCTATATTTTGTAGACTACTAGGCAATGATGTATCAGAAGTTTGAACATTATCATCTTGCTGCCCAGTGAAATTGTTACCTGAGGCATAGCGTTACAAGCGATGATGGATGATAAAGGGGTGAGCATTTGCACGGTGACAAGGTCACACCACTCTGCTTCTTTCTTCTACAGGGAAAATGTAACATTACAGTAGAGGAATCAGGCTGTCACCAGCCAATGGTATATCGACATATAATGCCCGGCATCATCAATAATATATTCTAGCAAAAAATGTTCAACTGGAATCCATCTAGCCTTATGCACTCCCAGTTTAGGCCTGGCACAGTGGTTCATGCCTGTAATCCCAGCACTTTGGGAGACAGAAGTGGGAGGATTGCTTGAGGCCAGGAGTTTGAGATCAGCCTGGGCAACATAGTGAGACCCTGTCTCTACAAAATAAAATAAAAAAAAAAATAAAACAAAATAAAAAACAAAATAAAAGCCAGGCATGGTGGCTCACACCAGTAATCCCAGCACTTTGGGAGGCCAAGGTGGGAGGATCGCTTAAGGCCAGGAGTTCAAGACCAGCCTGGCCAACATAGTGAGACCCTACCTTGAAAAAAAAAGAAATGAAAATAAATAAAATACTAAAAATTTTTTTAAAACTTCCCAGTTTACAGGAAATGCCGAGAAAGAAGGACAAGACAAACAACTTCAAGGGGAAACTCTAATGAGTCCAGAAGGTGGGACCGTGCATGTGATCTCAAAAACAGGTTATAAAACGGCAAATACACCATCATTTCATGTTGGTTAATATTTACGCGTAGTAGAATAATATCTAGAAGGACATGTCCTTCTAAGGTGTGATAACCTATCTCTAGATAGTGGGATACGGGATTTTAATTTTCTTATTTTTGCTTATTTCTGTTTTCTAACTTTCTACCATTAGTGTATACATTTTAGTAATAATCATGATTTTAAAAAAGTATCCTGTGTACTTTGGCTTGGGAATGGAGAAGTAGCGGAGGAAAGGGGAGCTGAGCAAAGAGAGAATCAGGAATGAACTGCAGGCTCCTTGAAGATAGGGGTGCCGTTGCTTTGCTCCTCGTACAACTCCAGTGCCTAGCAATGTGTTCAGCACACAGTAGTCTGTCAGTGCATGGATGTTGAAGGCATTACTGAGTGCACAAATGGATGAAGATTCGGGATATTTGATGGCAGAAGAGGGTGAGGCTGGACCCAATCCATCTCCACAGGGAGTCAGGAGACATGGGTTCGAGTCCTAGTCCTGGCAGTCACATTTGCTATCTGCATGACCTTGGGTTAGTCCTTTAGCTCTACAGGCCTCAGGCCCTTTGTCTATAAAACGAGGAGACAAATTTCCTTCCTGCGACCTAATAAGGTGTTCATAGGGATCCAAAGGGACCTCAGAGATGAAGTCTTGCCTGGAAAGTCTTGCCTGCTGGTGGGGCTGGGGGAAGCCCTAGGATTCCCAAAGCCCATCCTGGCTGCCTGAGCAGTGCCTCCGGATGACAGCAGCTGCTCAGGAGGGCCAGAAAGCTTTAGGACAAAGGCAAGGTTGCTCTGCCAGAGGAGCTGTCCTGGGGAACCTGAGGCAGGAGGAGCACACTCAGGGAGGGGCAAGTCACCAGGCTGGGCAAAGGTGGGCCACTTGGCATGAGGTGCTGGGTTCCTCCAGTGTCACATTCAGCTCATGAAAATACCTGGTTCCACTGTGGGTGGAGCTGGTGTTTTCAGACCTTAGGAGAATCTACAGGTCTGGGGATGTTCAGGCAAGAACGGGCTTGCAACATGTGGGAGCTGGGAGGCCGCAGAGATCATCCAACCCTCCCATTTTGAAAATGAGGACACAGAGGCCCAGGTAGGGTAAGGTGACAATGGGCTGGAGTTACACCCAGACTAAGAGAAGAGGCTGCACCTGGCCCTCTGGCTCCCTGCTCACAAATGTTTTTGCTCCCCATCTTCCTCCTTGATGGGAGGCTGAAATAGGCTTCAAAGCAGGCACTTGCCTGACCCGAGCTCTCTAGACATACCACGGAGGCCGCCTTGGAGGAGGCTGCAGAGCCATAACAGGGGAACAGCAGCCACTGGATGCCAGGATGCCAGGACGCCAGACCTAGGCCAGTGTGCCACTCGCCCCCAGCCCCTGTCCATCCAGGGCAAGTGGGCAGACAGACACCCAAAAAGCTTTCCCAAACACATCTTCCCAGGTCAAGAATCTACAATGGCTCCCTACTGGTTGTTTTACTGGGGTCCAACCTCCCTCTAGCTGGACCCCTCCAGGGCCTCTATGCATTCTTTCCTCCCCTCCTCACCCCACCTCTGTCCGCCTCTGGCTTAGCTCTGAGCTACCTGCCATCATGACTGTGGCTTCAGTAAACCTCCCCAGCACCCCCTCGCTCCCCTTGAACAGGGCCCTTTTCTTCTCTGTCTCTGCACAGACCTTCCTGCCTGAGGTATTCTCCTTCCTTCTGGCCTTAAAAGCCTCATCTTTCAGGAAGGCCTCCATGGTTGCCTCTACCCATCTCAAGTCTCCTCTTACCCAACAATCCCATCAGCCCTCACATGTCCAGGAAGGGCTAGCTGCTCCGCAGGAAGCATGGGCCTCTCTGAATGACAGGAGGCCACACCTACCCGCAGCCCCCTCTGTGTCCTGGACAGAGCTCTGCTCAAAGGAGATTCACTCGCAGTTCTGCTGACTGAACCCCACTCTCTGTCACCGTTTGAGAGGGGCTCAGTCTGGATGGAGACTCCATCCCTGTTATCTGGAGATGCTCCTCTTCCTCCTCCCTGCTCCTCCACCTCCCAGCTGCCCCATCATCTGTGTTGCTGCTGCCAAGCAGGAGGCATGTGGGGCTGCATGAGTCAGCCCACAGCTGGGAAACTCCCTGGAGCTCCCTGGAGACAAGGGCTGGGGGGTGGTGAGAGGAGGAGGGCCTTCAGGCATGTGCGCAGTCTCTGGTCCTCTGTCCCCAAAGACTCCCGCCACCAGTGGCATCCCTAGGCTGCAGAGCTCCCGCCCTCATCCGTACCATGGCCTCGTGCCTTCCAGGATTTGGGGTGCTGTGCTCACTTCTCAATCATGCTCTGATCAACGAAGTATTCCCATATTCCCCATCTCCAGACCCTTCCACCTGACTTCCTCCTCCCCAGTCTCTCTCTACTTCCAACTCATCCCCACTAATAAGCCTGAGACAAGGGAGTGGAGGGAGTAAGGTTCCAAGGATTGGGGCAGGGAACCCAATGAAGGCAAGGATAAGCTGAAGAGTCAGAGAAAGCAGGAGATGAGGCGTGGAGAACAAGACCACCGGGATCTTGTTCTGTGTGTGGGTGTGAGTCCTCCCCCTAGAGTTCTGCTGGCACTTGGCATAGGGTGAGCATTCTAAATCATTCAGAGAAGGACTTGGCAGGACACAAGCCCCTTCCTGGGATAAGGAGGCCACCTTGGTACCTGGAGAGTCTGTGCCCCCATGGGCCCCTTCCCCTGCAGGTGAGGGACTAGGTTTGGAGGGAGCCATTGCAGTTATTTGGTGAGGTGGGGATAAGGGATAGGGTGCGGGTGCCTCTATTCTAGGAGGGCAGGGAAGGCAGGAGCCCCGGGTTGGGGAGGAGAGGTGCATTGTTGGAGGTATTAAGGGTGAGGAGCAGACAGAGCAGGGCTGAGAGGTCCCAGCGGCCTAGGGCAAACACCCACCTCTCGGTCCCCAGGCTGCTGCTGAGGTAGAGGAGGGATGTCCTCACCACCTCCAGAGTCCGTCTGCATGTGGCCTGGAGCACCTCCCTGTCCAAGGGGAGACTGAGTCAGAGCTGCCTTGATGGGGGGACTCAGGGCACTGTGCATGCAGACAGCATCCCAGGGTGCTGGCCTCCGCCTCCTGCCGACCTCCCCTCCTGCCCGCCTCCCCCTCCTGCCTGCCTCTCCGTCTCTGCCCGCCTCCCTCTCCTCTGCACCCCCTCTCCTGCCCACCTCCCCTTCCTGCCCGCCCCTCCTCCTCTCTGCCTCCCGCTCCTGCTGGTCTTCCCCTCTCTGCCCGCCTCCCTCTCCTGCCCACCCCCCCTCCTGCCC
>NW_016807278.1:1079399-1172108 GCF_001698545.2 Rhinopithecus bieti
CCTCCTGCCCACCCCGCTCCTGCCCGCCCCCTTTGTGCCCAGCCCTCATGGCTACTCACATGACCCAGTGCAGCCCCCGCAACATTAGCTCCTGCCCATCCAGCAGGACCCGCGCCAGCCGCAGGGCCTGGTAGCCAGCGCCCAACACACCCTGAAACACAGAGGTGCGCAGGACCAGGTCCCACACCTCCTACCCTTGGGCCATGCCCCTCCCTGCCACCTGGGGGTTGCCCCTCACCTTGGCCGTGTTGTAATCCGCCTGCAGGTCCACTTTGGGGACGAACTTGGGGACGTCCAGAGCAGCTGCAGACAAAGACCCTGTCTGAGGGGCCTGTCTATATGGTGCTGGGTCGGCTCATCTTTCATTAAGTCCAGCACACACTCACCCCTCACTGCCAATCTCCCACCTTAGGCTTCGCAACTCACCCTGAGCCCCCCCACCTTGCCAGCCTTAGCCGCACTTAAAGTTGTGATCCCTCACTGTCACCTTGTGGCCACTTTTGAGAACTACATGCTCATGCCCAAGGGCCGAAAATGGACTAAATCACCTTCTTGCCCACAGGTTTTGAGGAGAATACCCCTTCCTAGCCTCAGAGAAGGAGGATAAAACTGGCATTATTCAAGTGAGAAGAAAGGAAACTTCTGCTAGGATTTGGAGAAAGGCTCAAGCTCTGGACCCCTGACCCCCTTCCCTTCTTTCCAGGAGCTCAGACTTGGGCTTCCTCCAACACAAACTGTCTGAGGCTTCCCCACAAATCAGAGATTATGGAAACTGCATTAAATCCAGATCTCTCTGTTTCCACTGGAGCTCTTTCCACAGCTCTGAGGATGCTGGGAAGCCCCCGGGAGGTCAAGCCACCAGCCCACATCATGTGGCATCTCAGAGGCATCTGCAGAATTAGAACCCACATCTGCCTCTGGCTCCCTGTGGCCCCAAAGAAACACCCACAAAGGAAAGTAACCAATGGCTTGGATTGCAAACTCCTGTCTCACAGGAAATGTGGGGAGGAGAAAGATCCAGCCCAGGTGGCTCTACTCACGGTCCCTGAAGGCCAGACCCTTGGGGATGGCTGTGCTGAAGAGGGTCAGGGGGCTGCTTGCTGTCGTGTGGGCGATGTGCTGTGCTGAGATGCTGGGCTCAAGGACACAGAGGTGACCCTCAAAGAGGTACTCCTGGTGTCGGGGGGCCACACTGGTCTGCTTATGCACAGCCTCCTGGAAAATGGCTATCCTAGACATAGCCGTGGTGGGGGGCAGAGGGCAGGGGGTGTCAGTAGGCAGGGCAGGGGGCCAAGGTCTCCTAAGCCCCAGCTAAGCATTGCCCATGGGCAGGGCTCTGTTTTGCAGAGGGAGGGACGGGGGTGGTTTTCTCTGTCATCAAGGGTGGAGAGGCCAAGGGGAGAGTTCACATCTTATAGTGATGGAGACAGAGTGGGAACAGGCCCCAGGAGTCCCAATACCCAGTCTCTGACTCTGCACCTCTTCCTGTCACACTGCCGTTACATTTACCTAGTTCTATAAAATTATCCAGGAATCAAGGGTTCTAAGAGCCGTACATTTAGGAAATGCACAGCCAACATACACGCACACACTTCTCAGATGTATAATGCATATTAGCATTAGAAAAGGTACTGACTCTCTGAAGTACATGCAAGAAAACCTGTTTAGCTTTAACTTTGCAGATCTAGTCTTTTTCCAGACTATGTTTGGACCCAGAAGCGTTCCTACATATCCACTCTTCAGAACGTACTGTGGGAGATGCTGCTTTGGACAGGCACCGCTGCTTGGGTACAGAAGATTCTCACTGCTTCCCTCCCTTGTCCCTACTTACGTGTTGTGGGCATGGATGTAGACGTGATGCAGGACTGCCTGGGACAGGGAGAAGACATGGATGACAACTCGCTGCAGGATGTCACTGGTCTCCGCAAAGAACTGGTCGAAGCCCCAGCACTTGGCCTGCTCCACCTCCAGGATGTTGGCCAGGATGGGCACCAGCTGGCTCTGCAGCCCCCTGCCCTCCCAGGACATGGAGACTGTCAGGGGCGGGGGCCCAGACCTGTCCGCCTTAAGCAGGCAATAGGGGCATGTCCTGAAGAGCTAGGACCAAGGTGGTGGGGCTGGGTGGGTTGGGGAGGAAGAGCTGGAAGAACTCGTTCCAGCATCCAGGTGGGAAAGTGGTGTACCTAAGCCTGCAGCATGCCCAGAACCTGCTGGAACAGGCCTCAGAAGTCTTGACTCAGCAGAGAGAAGTGATACCCAGCTCAGACTCCAGCATCACCCACCCAGCAGGGTCCCACTCACAGTGACAGCTGGCAGGTGATGGGGAGGGTGTAGCTCCACTCCAGGGGCCCATTCTCCCGCCTCTGGGCACCTGCAATGGCCCCAGCTGGCTTTTCCGTGGTGATCCGGTACCTAGGGGGAGCAAGACCAGGTCAGCGGGATCCCCAGCCATCACATTGCGAGGCAACGACACACTCAGCACAAAGGGCTCAGAGCACAGGTTCAAGCCACCCAGCCACCCCAAGGTAGCCTGAGTGATGGAATGTGAGAGACCTGGCTCTCAGCTGTGAGAGCACCTTGCCTCAGCACTCCTCCTGGAGCCCTTTGCTTCAGACAGAGACACCTTTACCCTGTCCACTGCCTCCCTCCCAGCTACACTTCCCTCAGCCTGGCCAGCTTCCTCCACACCTTTGCCCATGCTATGCATGGCCCCAGTATCCTCTCGTCCTCTTTCTCTCCCTTCAGAGTCCAGCCTTCCCTGACAACCCCTGTCCACGCGGGTCTCCTGCCCCTCTCACGGTCCTAATATAGGTTCCACACAGCTGGACCCCTGGGCTGAGGCGAGTGCAGCAACATTCCCACTAAGCAGCTGACATCTCTGCTCCAGGTGGTGCGCTCAGAGGGAGCCGCTGCTGTCTCCAGCCACTTAACTACTTCCCTGTCCGATGGCACAAAACCATGGAAGGACCTTGGACCTGGGAACAGGAAGCTGCCACCTTTGCCCCTGGTGAGCTCTGCCACCTTGGGCAAGTTACTCTTTGAGCTTCGGTTAAGACAAGGAGAGCAGTAAGGGAGCAGAGGGCTAGAGTGAAGCACTGAACTAACACAGGGTGTATTCACAGACACCCGTCAGTCCCGGGCAGAGCTCAGCTGCTTGTTTGATCTGATTAACAAAAAGAGGTCTACAAAGAGCCTGGGTATGGGGTGGACCAAAGCAGTGTGAGGTGACCAGGAGACACAGCAGGGACTGGTGGGAGAAGGGCCAGGGGACCGCCAGTCTGCCCCATTCCCTGCCCTGTGGCCCACCGTACATGATCTCTTTGTTCCGCCGTGGCCCACCAAAGGGGATGAAGGGCAGGCTGCCGGTGGCTGCATGGTACAAGGTCACTCCAATGCTCCAGAGATCCACAGTCACCCCGAACGCTTTTTGCTGGGGCTTTCGAAGCACCGCCCGCTCATACATGTCGGGGTGCTGCCGGAGAGAACCAGAACGCGGCCGTGGAGCGGGAGGGCTGGCAAGGGCCTGAGACCTGTCAGACTCCCTTCCACCGCCTGCAGGTGAAAACAGAACTGTTCAAATCCTTCTCCTTTGTCATCTTAAAAACCGGTGTCGCGTTCGCCCTACCCAGAGTGTTTCTGTCGGCCCACCCTGTGCCCTGGGGACCTGTACGTCCCATCCTCCTGAGAGTCCTGGCAAGGAGTTAACTGCACAAGGCCGGGTAGCCTGGCCAGGCTGCAGCCTCACCTTTTCTGTCTTAGAGAACAGAATGCATTCTTCCGGTTGCGGTACAGGGGAGAGACATAACCCTGTCGGAAGCAGAAGGTGGGCCACACCCCCTATGGGGGCTCTGAGGGGCTCACAAGGGGGCAGCGGGTCCCCAGCAGCTCACCCACCAGGTACTCCTCAGTCCCATAGACTGAGACAAACTTCTCGTCATCATCCAGCTCCCGGGCAGCCCCGAAGTCTGTCAGCTTGTAGATGCTCTGCCCCTCCTCCCCCACGAGGCGCATGATGTTCCCGGGCTTGATGTCGCGATGCACGATGCCGTTCTCCCGCAGGTGGTTCATGCCGGCCACTGGGGACAGACGGGGAAGCCACTAGCTGGCTCTGGCCAGGGAAAGTCTAGTGTCTGAGGCTCATCTTGGTGGGCAGGCTGTCCTTGGATCCAGAGACACAGGAGTTCCCATGGGCTGACAGAGCCATGGCACAGGCAGAAGGCCAGAGACACACATGGGGCTGAGGAGGGCATCTCAAGGATACTAGGGTATGGAGGTGCCATCTGGATTCTCTAGGAAACCGAGAGGGGTGGTGGCTCTGTCTCCCCAAGGGCGGCACCCCTCTTTGTCAATTATTTCTTTTGATTAGGTATTCAATTGTGGTAAAATATCCATAACAAAATTTCCCATTTTAACCAATTTTAAGTGTACACTTCATTGGCACTAAGCACACCCATGCTGCTGTGCCACCATCATACCATCCAGCTTAGAACTTTTCTCACTCTCCACTTTTTTTTTTTTTTTGAGACAGAGTCTCACTCTGACACCTAGGGCACAGTGCAATGGCTCAATCTCAGCTCACCGCAACCTCTGCCTCTCGGGTTTAATCGATTCTCATGCCTCCACCTCCCATGTAGCTGGAACTACAGGTGCACGCCACCATGCCCGGCTAATTTTTGTATTTTTTTTAAGTAGAGACAGGGTTTCACTGTGTTTGCCGGACTGGTCTCAAACCCCCAACCTCAAATAATCCGCCCACCTGGGCCTTGCAAAGTGCTGAGATTACAGGCATAAGCCCCTGCACCCGGCCTCATTCTTCAAAATTGAAACCAGACTCATTAAACAACTCCCCATTCTCCTCTGCCCCCAGACCCTGACATCCACCATGGTACTTTCTGTCTCTATGAATGTATGAGTGGAATCATACAGGATTTGTCCTTCTGTGTCTGGCTTTTTTCACTTAGCATAATGTCACCAAGGTCCATCCATGTTGTAGCAGGTGTCAGAATTTCTTTCCTTTTAAGACTGAATAATATTCTATTTTAGGTACCTCCCACATTTTGTTTTCACAGTTAGGCTGTTTCCAACTTTTGGCTATTGTAAATAATGCTGCTATGAACATCGGTGTACAATCTTTTTTAGGTTTACTTTTTAAGTTGGAATTTTAAATGGAAGGATTAGCAGGAGTCAGAAGCCTGGGTCCTGCCCGTCAGCGTCTGTCCCAGGCCTGCTGCCAGTCTGAGGGTGGAGGCAGGGACAGGGAGGGGCTCACCCACACAGCGCAGCACCACCAGGAACTCATCCTCTGGCAGCCCAAAGGCGTTCTCGGGGCTCTCCAGCACGCTCAGCAGGCTCCCACTGGAGCAGTACTCCATCACCAGTACCTTCTGCCGGCTGCCCCCCTGCAGGTGGGACAGAGAGGGGCTCATGAGGACAGCACTTCTCCTCCCCACCCACTAGGAAGAAGTGGCTCAGAGCCATGGGACAGGCAGAAGGGCAGAGACACACATGGGGCTGAGGAGGGCGTCTCAAGGACACTAGGGTATGGAGGTGCCATCTGGATTCTCTAGGAAACCAAGAGGGGTGGTGGCTCTGTCTCCCCAAGGGCGGCACCCCTCTTTGTATTACTTTTTTTGATTAGGTGTTCAACTGTGGTAAAATATCCACAACAAAATTTCCCATTTTAACCAATTTTAAGTGTATACTTCATTGGCACTAAGCACACCCATGCCGCTGTGCCACCGTCACACCATCCATGTTAGTGGGGATGGAGCCCAGAGTCCCCATTCTCCAGGTCCCAGCTTCCGGCCTGGACTTCCCTCCTTGGCCTCACACTGATCTCAAACACTGGAATCCAAAGTCACCTATTCCAGGAAGCCCTCTCTGCTTAGGTACTGATTCTGTCTATCGTTCCTTTCCCGTGCACCGCTCCCACCCCCTTGCACCCTTTGCTCCCTTCTGCAATTTGCCTGCTCTGTCTGACCTGCTGATGAGCATGGGACCAAGTCTCTGTTGTTGTGTGGCCTGTTGTGTGGCCTGTTGACTCTCCCCAGACGACAAGGGTCCAGGACAAGACCACCCTCTGACCAAGCACCGGACCCACCGTCTCCTCCACCGCAAAGAGCTTGATGATGTTCTGGTGGTTCAGCTTCCGCAGGACCTCAAACTCCCTCACCTGCACCTCACGGGGCCGCAGGTAGCTGGTGGTGTTGAAGACCTTCACAGCAACCAGCTCCCCGGATTTCTGCCATTGGGGAGGGAGCAGTGGGAGGCAGCATGGGGATTAGCACACGTCCCACTCCCGCGGCGGGTGGGGGAAGCAGCCGCCCTCTCCTGGGCCTCCATTCAGCCTCTCCCGCCAGCCCAACCCAGAGATGAGCCTGGTTGGATGGGGGCTCCCATCCACACCTCCTTTTCCTCTCAAGGGGTAGACAGTCCCACACTGGGAGGTGACAAGAGCCTGAAATTCTGATCTCCTGCAGGGGATGGCTTGTTGTTATTATTACAATTGCCATTGACAATCACCACAGGGCAGCTAACACTCCCTGGGGTTAGCAGCAGGGAAGGGACTGGAACCTGGTCTGGCTGGCTCCAATTCCTTTTTTTTTTTTTCCTTTTTTTTTTTAAGACGGAGTCTCACTCTGTCCCTAGGCTGGAATGCAGTGTCAAGATCTCAGCTCACTGGAATCTCTGCCTCCCAGGTTCAAGCGATTCTCTGCCTCAGCCTCCTGAGTAGCTGGGATTATAGGCGCCCACCACCACACCCAACTAATTTTTGTATTTTTAGTAGAGACGGGGTTTCACCATCTTGACCAGGATGGTCTCGATCTCCTAACCTCATGATCCGCCCACCTCGGCCTCCCAAAGCGCTGGGCTTACAGGTGTGAACCACTGCGCCCAGCCAGCTACCACTCTTAAGTAAAACAGAGTGGATATCATCTCGTATATTCTTGCAGGTTAAATCCAAACAAGGCCTAATTCCTGCCTCTGCTCTTCCTAGATCCCATTTGCTGATACCTTCCTCGGATGTTTGCCTTGTGACTTCATAGTTCTCTTGCCCAACTCGTGCCTGACGGAGGCATTCTCTCAAGGAGCCGTTTTCAGCTCCCTATCCCTCTGCTCAAACCCACAGTGTGAGTGTGCTGCACAATGTCCCCAGATCCCTGTCCCACCACCCTCAATGCCCTCTGGGGGCTGACTGGGCCAGCTTCCAAGGCATGAGGAGGCCAAGGCTGGGCTGGCCAGGGTTGCTTCCTACCTTGTTGCGGGCCTTATACACACTGGCAGTGGCCCCCTGCCCCAGCAGGTCGTCTGTGTGCCACAGGTAATTGGCTGTGCTCTGCATCTCCTGCCCTGAGCTGGCTGGTCACCTGCTGCCTAGAAAAAGAGCATGCTGGGGGCCCAGGATTCCATTCCTGGCATGGGATGGCCACTGGTGGCCTGACCTGTAACTGTGCCCCAAGGTTACCCTAAGAAGGGCTCCATGTGGGCATTCCATAAGCAAGGGAGTGGGGAAAGTGTGAAGCACAGAAAGGTTAAGTAACTTCCCCAAAAGGACGCACAGCACAACAAGAGGGCCCCCACTGAGCCCTAAGCCCACAGCCGGCACCTGTTCCACCTAAGAGGCCTGGCCTTCTGCCTGTCCTGGCTCCCCAAGTCCCCTTGAAGCCCCTCCCCAGGCAGGTCATTCAACAGAGACAAACCTCTTGTCTCCATCACCTCTCCCCAGCACTGAAGATTCTGGGTTTTGGCATCCAGGCTTGAGACTGTCCCAGGAAGCAGAAACAGTATAGGAGGAAGGGCCTGGGGTCAAGCAGCATCTCCCACACTACCACAAATCTCCAGGATTGCAACATGAGCCTGGAGCCACTCCCCCAGCCTCCGCTGGCCTGCCTGCCAGGCCCACCACTTCCTGCTGCTGTGAGCTGACAGCCCGGTCAGTGCTGCTCCAAGAGAGACGGGGCTGCTTCAGAGAGTGTGTGTGTGTGTGTGTGTGTGTATGTGTGAGTGTGTGTGTGTGTGTATTTGTGTAGGGGGTTGGGGAGAGGCGTGTGAGTGTGTGTGTAAGAGCAGGGTATAGGGGAGGCAAAATTCATCATTCGGCCATTGGGAGAATCAGAAACATCTTACAACTCTGTTTCCCATCTTTGTCCTCATCTTTTCTCCACAGCCTGGTTCTCCTAAAGCAATTAGTACCAGAAAGTGTATCCTTAGAAGTTAAACTCAATTTCTCTCTGAAAAATAAGGCCAGGGCTGGCCTTTTTGGGATACCTGGGGACAGAAGCATTAGAAGGCCCACCATCCTTTAAATACTCTTCTTTTCTTTGACATAAGGTTGCTCACTCTGTCATCCAGGCTGGGGTGCAGTGGTGCAATCATGACTCACTGTAACCTCCACACCCTGGGCTCAAGCAATCCTCCCCACTCAGCCTCCTGAGTAGCTTAGGACCATAGGCATGAACCACCACACCTGGCTGTCTTTTGTATTTTTAGTAGAGATGGGTTTTTGCCATGTTGCCCAGGCTGGTCTTGAACTCCTGAGCTCAAGCAATCCGCCCACATGGGCTTCCTCCCAAAAGTACTGGGATTACAGTGTGAGCCACCATGCCTGGCCACTTAAATACTTTTAAATAACTCTAGACTAGAAAAGGTGTCTTCGTGTTCTAACATCTTAGAGGTTCTCAAACTGAGGGTTGCCATGCCTGGAATCCTATGTTCCTTCACTCTGAACTTTTTCTCTGTGTAATCTTTTTTAAAAATGCAAATCCTTGATAATGTCAGTTCATTGAGCCAGAGGCCCCTTGAAGAGATCAATGGTCAACTCCCAGTTTCAGATCAGGTAGGAGTGGACATTACACAGAAGCAACTGAAGTACTGAGAGGCTTCCTGAAGACAACACAGTAGCTCAGCATGAATGAATGGGTCTGGTTTTCCCCGCTGAGGCTGGAGCCAGCCAGCAGGTCTGGGGGCTGGGGCTGGAGCAGAGCAGGCTGAAATCAAGGCCAAAGGCTCTGATACTGGGGCGAGGAACAGCTGATGACTCTGGGATAATAGGCAGTGAGGTGCAAAGCACAGAGCCCCAGACAGGCGGCGTGCCCCTGGGTTCTGTGCCCAGGAGCTCTGGTTGTGGCACATCTGGCTCAACTCTGCACGCTCTGCAGATCCTCCCCCCACCACCCCAAGCACCTGGTGCATAGAAGGGCTCAGTGGCCCTCAACCAGTGGTTGGATGAATGAGCAGTGGACAGTGAAGCATGTGAGCGCCGCCCACCCATCTCTCCCCTCCCCTCCCTCCTCAGGGCTCTGCTATGGCCAAATGCACTTACCCCACACTCTGAGCTGCCCTGAGTCAGGCAAAGGCTCTTCCTGGCGAGCGTGTGTTATGCTTTCTGTCTGTGGCACGTCCAGGAGCTGAGCTACACCGGAAAGAGGAGGGCGGATGAGAGGCGCCCCTCAGTGCAGTTGCTTCTCAGCCTCCATCAAAGGCCACCGGCCCTAGCCCTTTAACCCTTTCCTGTTTGTCACCTTCCCCCAGAGGGCTGGGCTGGGGGTTTCCAGCTCTATACCCCAACTGTTCAGGGAGACTTTCCCGGCATCTCCTACTCCTGAGACTCTGGCCAGGGAGAAAGACCCCGGGAAAGGTGAGGGCAGGTGCTGGGAGCTGATCGCTGGCTTTGGGTGTTGGTAAGCAGAGCCCAGGGAGGGCTTGTGGTTGGCCCATGGTGGCTCACCTCTCTATGCCACACACAACGCTCTATGTGAGAGCACCGCTGCCGACAAGCCCACACCCCTGTGCCCGGCTGAGCTGCCCTGCAGCTGCCCCTTGCCTGGCCCCCTCATTCCACCCCCACCCCCCTCCACACTCTGCACACTCACCCCATCTCCACTGCAGGGGATGCAGGTTTGTGGGACTGGGTGGCACTCCCAGAACTTTCAGGGCTTGCTGTCATTCATGAGCAGTGTTCTTAGCCTCCTGGTGGCCAAGGGCCCTTAGGACCCACAGGCAGGGCCAGTTGCAATGGCCTGTGCCACCCCAGGAGCTGGAACTAGTGGGTTTCTTCCCTGCCTCCTTGTGGGGGTGGGACACCAAGCTCAGCACTGAGTCCTGGCTCTCAGCTCTCTCACACTTCCTGATTTCCGTCTCTCGCTCTCTTTCTCTCTTAAAGAGACAGAGGCAACTCAGTGCAGCCACCAGCTCAGCAAAGAGAAAGAGGATGCTCTGAGTTCCCAAGTGTAGGCGATAGGACCAGAGTCTGAGCCACAGAGAAGCCAGGAACTGGGGCCCTTCTGGTCATTGTGGTGGGCAGCTGGGTGCTGTTTTGGCATCTCGCACAATTCACTGGAGCAGGGAAGTTCAGGACTCTGCCTGGAGTCAACAGAGCAGGTTGGGCAAGTTAACTAAGTGGATAGCTGCCTGGGAAGTCCACGCTCCCACACCCAGGAGCCCCAAGGAGGTGTAGGACCTACGCTGACCCAGTCCTAGAAGTTGGATCTGAGTCACCTTCCAAGGAGGCCTGCAGAGGTCCGAGCAAGCATGGGGATCCAGCTGATGCCCTCCAGTGTGACCTGAGCACAGCATGCAGTCCCACCCAGCCAGCTCACTCACCTGCAGCAGGAGGAGAGTAACAGCTACTCCATGGGTTGATTGGATGACATGGATATATTTGGAATTGTTTGGAGCTTGGAAAGTGTTTTACAGAAAGCATTGAAGGTATGGAGGCCCACACACTTCAGGAATTCACCCATTCTCTTCAGAGACTGCTGAGGCTGGAACCCAGGTGCCAACTTCCCAGCCAGGACTCAATGCCCCGCATCAAATATCCTAGGAGGCTGGAGGGGTCTGTGCTGCTCTGGTCAGCTCTGAGATGGCAGTTGGATGTGAAATGGTTAAAACCAGGAAATTCCATGTTTCTATAGAATGTTGGAGGGACTTTCCCATGGCCACACCTGGTGGTTTCCTCCGCCAGCACCACCCCTCCCACAGTGACACTAGAACAGGAGCAGAGCTGAGAACTGCCTGGTGCTTTGTTAAAGAGACCTCCCCATAACACTGCCAGCTGGAGGAGTTGCTGTAGCTTCTCACGGCAAGACCTGGAGGAATGCGCCTGAGTGCCTGAGATCCTCATGTTCCACCCAGTCTTCCCAGCTTGCTTTTTTTTTTTTTTTTTTTTTTTTTTTTTTTTTTTTTTAGATAGAGTCTTGCTCTGTCACCAAGACTGGAGTGCAGTAGCACAATCTTGATCTTGGCTCACTGCAACCTCCGCCTCAGCCTCCCGAGTAGCTGGGACTATAGGCACACACCACCATGCCTGGCTAATTTCTTGTATTTTTAGAAGAGATGGGGTTTCACTGTGTGGTTGGTGAGGTGGATTGAACAGGTTGGTCTCAATCTCCCAACCTCCTGATCCACCTGCCTCGGCCTCCCAAAGTGCTGGGATTACAGGCGTGAGCCACTGCACCCAGCCTAGTCTTCCCAGGTTTCTGCCTGCCTGGCACATGGGAGAACTGCACATCCTAGTTACCTTGTGATGCAGGGAGCATGTGAGTTCCCCACCAAGGCATTTAATTCCTGATGCAAGACCCTCCCAGAGCTCTGCTTTCTGGCAGTGTGATTCTGTTAGTCTGGGTCCTTGAGTGACTGTCCTGAGCAGAGTTCCTCTGCTGGTTCACGAGGGACATTGGCTTTGGTGAGAAATCAGCCTTTGTTGCTTTAGGGCACCGAGGTTTGCTAAATAAGACAATCCATAATGTTTACCCACTTTTTACCCTGATGAACCTGCTGGGTCCTCAGCAGCACTCTTACTTTCCTCTCTCCATCAATCTCTTTCCCAGTGTATTTAGCACGTTCAAAGGCAACTACCATGTGTCTAGCACCTTCTATGAGGCAGGCACTGTGTGCTGAGGACGTAAAGGCTGGGCATCCCACCAGGAGCCTGGAGGTCCAGGACGGCATGGCAGATGCTGAGTGGCAGGCAGGCAGCAGGGAGGAAGGTGATCAAGAAGGGCTTTCCAGAAGGGTTGCTCGGCCAGACTTTAGGAAGAGGGGAGTTAGGCAGAGGAGAGGGGGCTGGGGGAATGGAGTTCCAGGCTGTGGGCACACATGCAGAGGTACAGAAGCAAGAGAAGAGCTGGACTGAGGCTGAGAAAAGAGGGAGAGGTAGAGGTGGCCTGGAGCCATGTGCCCCGTGACAGATCAAGTTTCCTTGGGCATCCTCTGTGAGGTCACATCCTCTGTGAGGTCACAGTGAAGCAATGTCTTGCCTGTGCCCCAGTCGGGCAGCACAGCCAGTTGTATCCGGGAAGGTGCAGGGGGCTGGCCGGCTCCAGAAGGGAAGAGGAAGTCTGTGAGAGTCCCCACCACATGTTCCCAAGTGGCTCTGAGGAGTCCTAGAAATAGAAGTGGCAATCCAAGGGTAGTGCAAGGACCAGAGGCGGAAGAGGGCGGCCCTTGACAGCAGCTGTCAGAAAGAAAATCTCATGTGACTTCTACAAAGAGGCCTAAAGTATAGTGGGAAGGGCAGGGGCTAGCTCCATTGCCATGGAGGTTTGAGTTCAGATTTTACCACCTACTGTGGGTGACCCTAGCACGTCACTCGACGTTCCTCATAGGGCTGGTTTGAAAGTAAAATGAGATGAAGCTCCTGGCACCTGGTCCACTCTGAAGAGATATTAATTTCTTTTTCCGCCCCTAAGGGGCCTGAGTCAGTTTTTCACAGCTGACTCACTTGCCCAGTGCCTTAAAGGGGAGGGGAAAGGGCTCGGGTGCTGGTGGGGTGCATATGGAAGAGACTGGGGGGCATTGCCAGGCAGTGTGTATTTGCTATGCTCAGTCACAAGGGCAAAGGGCTGAGCGACGCGCTCTCGGAGCCCGGCTTCTTGTCACCTACAGGGGTTAGCTCTGGCCAGGAGCTTTGGGTGTGGAAGGAGGGACAGACACTGCAGCCAGGCCTGCTGCTATGGACCCAAGCAGTGGGACAAGCTGCGGGGCAGCATCCAGGCCACTGAAGGAAATCGGCGCTGGTGCCAGCGTCAATCTCTCTTCGAGGAAAAGTAAGTGTTTCTCTCATTGTCTTCACTCTTCAAACCTCCTCCGCACCATTCCCTGCTACACTGTCAGCTAGGGACCTTGTCTTAAACTTCACTTAGATAAAAGAAGCAATCAGAAGGGAGCTCCCTCATTTCCTCCCCCACATCCACTGCCTGCCCCATCTGTACTCACCTGCCTTCCCTCCCAGGCGACAGCAGGAAGTGCCTCTTGTTGAGCCTCTTCTAGTGGCCATGGCTAACCCTCCTGCTTGTGCTCTGCAGCTTACCCTCTCCTCTGCTGCACATTCATTCTTCCCGTTCTACTGTGTCCTGCCCACCCCACCAAACAAATGCACCTCTGCACTGCCCATCTTACCCTTGTCTCTCGATGCTCCCCATTCAACGAGCTGTCAAGTTACTGCCTCTTCCCTTCCCATTTGCCACCTAACCCACTCCAGTTGGACTCATTCCCCCTCTGCTGAAAATGCTCCTGTCCAGGTCACGAATGATTCCCTTTCTACGCCAGCCTCACTTTACCCCATTGGCATTCAACAGCAGATTCCCCCTTTGTTGAAGCATTGTCCTCTCCTGCTGTCTGTGACCCTGTGCTCTCCCAGCCACCTACCTCACTGCCACTTGCTCATTCTACCTTCTTTGCTGGCCCCCTTCCTCTGCTGCATTTCTTTTTCTTTTTTTATTGAGACGGAGTTTCACTCTTGTTGCCCAGGCTGGAGTGCAATGGCGCGATCTTGGCTCACCACAACCTCCACCTCCCGGGTTCAAGTGATTCTCCTACCTCAGACTCCAGAGTAGCTGGGATTACAGGCATGTGCCACCACATCAGGCTAATTTTTTTGTATTTTTAGTAGAGGCGGGGTTTCTCCATGTTGGTCAGGCTGGTCTCGAATTCTCGACCTCAGGTGATCCGCCTGCCTAGGCCTCCCAAAGTGCTGGGATTACAGGTGTGAGCCACTGCACTCAGCCCTTCTGCTGCATTTCTAATGATCAGGACCTTCTCTTTTTTCCATCTCCATGCTCTTCCTGGGAATCTCTGTTTGAATACATCTATAATGTAACAGTTCCTAATAGGTTTTCAGGTATTATCTACCCCCAAAACTCCAAATTCGTACATCCAAGGGTCTACCTGGTATTTCCACTTAGATGTCTACTAGTCATGTCAGCCTTGCCAAGTCCAGCAGAATCCTTCATTTCCTGAACAACTCCTATCTTACTACAGTTTCGTTTTCAGAGTAATACTCATTTTGCTTTTTCATCTGTCCTCCCTGACTAGAAAGCTCCATTACCTGTTTTTTTTTTCTGTTCAGTACTATAGGACAGTGCTTGCACAGAGAGAAGCTTAATGTTTGTTGACTGACTAAATGACTGTCTTTAGTATATGTAATATGCCAAGGTTGCTAACTCCTGAGTAAAAGGAAATGTCAAATACTGATGAACATAAATCAGGAGTTTCCAATATTTTGGTTTCTCTAGGCCACATTGGAAGAATTGTCTTGGGCCACACATAAAATACACGAACACTTATGATAGCTGATGAACTAAAAAGAAATTGCAAACAAATTTCATAACGTTTTAAGAAAGTTTATGAATTTGTGTTGGGCTGCATTCAAAGCCATCCTGAGCTGTGGGTTGGACAAGTTTGATATAAACATTTAGGTTAAATAGTCTTAAAAGACTGTTTCCTAAGTTAACATACATCTGGTCTGCATTTTTGGTTTCTATCTGGATGGAATGGGCTTGTGTTTTGACAGTGTTCATTGCCACTAGTTTCCATCCAGCCCCCATCAGGACATATGAAATAAAAAGAACCATATATGGATAAAGAGGACCTAAAAAGCATAGCCTGCCTTTGCCTTGGGACCCTCTGAAAAGGGGCTCTTTTGTCCCCTGCTCACGGCCTACGAACTGGCTCCATGTCACAGCTATTATGGGGTGCTCCTGGCCATCCCCATTCTCTCTGCACTCAGGGAGAACTCATTTCTACCACAGTGGCACAGTAGCCTTGGCCTTGACTTACCCGAGGCCAAGGGCCCAGCAAGAGAAGCTCAAGATGTAGCTATTCCTTGAACACAGGGGAAGGGAAGAGACAGTAGGCTGGAAGGGCATAGCAAAGCTGAATAAAAGACATATGAATAATGGAAAGGGATGATAAACCTAAGAAGGGGTTGTAAAATGTCCTGTCTAGAGCTGAGGGTAGGATTCCTTGCATTACCACTGAACACAGGGTATCCACTTGGAGAGATGTGATCCATCCCCAGGGGCATCTGGTATTAGAACAAGCCTGTTAAAAGTAAGTGTTGGCCCTAGGGGCTCTAGGATTTGTTTCAAGTTGTTACCTTTGAATAACTTCACCCTTGAACTTAAGCTCTGCTAGACTCACAATCTATAGGAGAGAAAACATCACCTGTATCCCCCACTTCCACCAACAGCACAAGCAAATTGGTCAGCTTTTCTCCCAGGGGCAGGGGGCTGTCAAGGGCAGAATGACTCAGGGCTTTGGTTGTGGAAGAAAGAGAACCTCTAGTCACCCTTGGTTGTAGCTCGCCAAGTTTCTAAGCAACTTCTTAGGCCCCACTCCCTGAAGTGGGGAAATCTGACTAGAGACAGAAAACAAGGAAGGTGGATTCTGTGAAGGCAATGGTTCTCACGGCAACAGGCGGTCCAATGGTGAGCTGGAAGACTCTCCACAAAACCTATGAGAATCCACACACAGGCTAAATGGAAATGCTGGGGAAAAAACCTCCCATTCTAAATGCAAGTGTGCTATGCCTTGGTGGGGAGGGAGAAGGTGGCTGGCTGTAAGGTCATCTCGTTGCTCTCTCTGTTGCCAGGCAGGGCTCTGTTAGCACAGACGAATCAAAATCCCTCCTGGGTAGCTGAAGTCCTGAATCAGATTTCACAGAAGAGAGAAGGGATATGAACTGCAGCATCGAAACCTAAAAATGTATTTTATTTTGAAGTTGTGCTTTGGATTTTCCCCAATCCAACATCTGTTGAGTGACAGTCTTAGGTTCACACAAAGCATCTCCAAGCATACATACAATATTCCAGTTATCAACACTATTTTAAAGAATATACCATTTTACACAAATGTGACATACAAGTCAGACACCACCACATTGCGATTCCCTGGAAGATCTGACTTTTCTTCCGCACGGGAAGTAGATCTGCACCAGCCCTTCCAGTGCTCTGCGCATCCTGGTGCTGGCATCACTGCTCCTCATCTCCTTGGGGAGAAGCCAGGGCGCCCTGAGGAGGTTGGTTGAGACCAGTGTTTCCAGTTTACAGGCTTCTGGCTACAAACTCCTCTATTTTCTAAATTGGGATGCTAGTAGCCCCACCCCACCTCTCTTCCCCAAAGACTGACCCTTCAGAGTCCACACCAGGAAAAGGATCCATGCCATGAGGGGCAGAGCAGGGCTCTTTGAAGCATCATGCTGGTTTCGGCAAGCATAGCTGAGGAAGGCTGGTCTCCCTAGGCCCTGGATGGCCAGCTCCTTTTGGCTTTTCGGTGTAAAAATCACAGTGTGCAACCTCAATTCCAGTTGTTTGCAGTGAGCTCTGCTGAGAAGGACTCTCCTCCTATCGGTTCCTAGTCCTCTCGACAGGACCATCTCACAGGTGTCAGGAGCACCAGAGATGGGGAAGACAGCTCTGCCCCCAGAGTTGGGTTTAGTAGGTGACCACTCACACACTGTTCAGTTCATGATGCAAATTAGCGCGGATGGACACTGATCAAGGGGATGGTGAACACGAGTCACATACAAGGTTGAAAGAGAAATAAGGCAGGAACAACAACAGAACAGGCCCAAAGCGTTGCCATTAAGAAAGCTTTGCTTTTACTTTCTTAGAGGGGAGTGTGCTGGAGAGAGGGAGAAAGGGCAAGTGTGGGTACCAGTTTTGATCAGTTGGACTGAAAGGAATGTAAAGTGAAAGATGGGGTTTCATTTTCAGCAAGGAAACAGATCCTTGGGTATGAAAGCCCCCTGTTGGCTCAGGACCTGTGTAGGCCCAGGTGACAGGCAAGAACAGGTCAGGAAACAGCAACAAACACCAAGACTGTGGGTTGCCTCTTCCAGGCTGACTCACTTCACTGAAGGAGTTCTTCAGTTCTCCCTTCTGGCACTTGGAAAGGTTTTTCTGGTGCTGCAGGTTAGCCTTCTCATTAGTGATTTCCCATAAAGCACCTCTTTTCCTTCACACAGGATTAAACAACAACAACAAAAAATCCTACCACTTTCCATAGATGTAACCACCAATTTCACATGTTCGTCCAGAAATAATCTCTTCTAGGTCAAAGATAAGAAAACTCAGATTTTCCTACCTGAATGGCAACCCACCATCTCTCCTGAACTACAGAAAATAATAAGGCCAAAATGTAAGTGCAGCTTTTAAACCAGAAAACACAGAGAAGAAGGATGTTTCAGCTTTAACTCAAGTTGCTGTCTGAGAACCATGAGCCTGGCTGTGGATGTCTCCGGTCCTGGTACTCCTGGGATAGCATGATGCTAGGGGGGCCAGGACCACGGGCACCAGGTTTGGAGACTGGATTGGAGCAGACAAGGGTATATTTGTGCATTTTGGAAGGGAACCAGAAAAAAGGCCAGAGTAGAGCCAAAATATTCAGCATTCAAATTTTAATTTTCTTTAGATTCCGGCCTTGGGAAGACTTGAGAACCCGTGGGGTCAGAGTTCCCTTAATTGTCCTTGTTTGGATCAATGAAAACTGGTTTTAGAAGGCAGGGTCTCCCTTTAATCTAACTAAGGCTCTCTAAGCCCCTGTTGGTCCCTGAAGAGAGACCTTGTAAAATAACCAAACTAAGGGGTGGACTTAAAACAAGTTTTCATTTGGGAACAATTTCTGGATTAGCAAAGCTGAATTTAATTTTTTAATAGGATAATGAATTTTATGTTTTAAGTGCCAAAAACATTAGGAGGAAAAAGGACCCATTTCTTACCTTTTCCAAACCTGCCATAGACACAATAAAACTCTCTTAAGACTCTTTACCCTAAAACGAACCAGCTATAAAACTGTCTTATATAGGAAAATGTCTTAAATGGAAACTGGTCCATCAGAGACAAAGGTAGGAACCCGAGAAATGTCTATACATTCAGGAAAACTTTAAAAGCTCCTTAATAAGACTGGGGTGTACTTCTAGGGGATGGAGGAGAGGAAGAGCAAACACCAGTGACCAATTCACATCAATGGAAAGGACAAAGAGAGAAAGCCCCTAACCCCAAACAGGTTACGGGATTGTCCCATCCCATGATATTTCATAAGATGGAGAGATTTCAAAGGCTAGGTTCTCTGACCCAGACAGAACGAAGTTTGTAACGGAAACAGAGACCCCTGGTGGCTACTGTGTGAACTGCCACAATAACTTACAAAGAGACTGGTCTATGACCAGGAGAGGCTACACATGCCAGAGACTAGAAAAACGTGTGTGTGTGTGTATGTAAAATATGTGTGTGTGTGTGTAAAATGAAGACTAGACTACATATGATTCTCTATAATCAGTTCCCAAAACAAGATGCCACTGAAAGGTGGATGGCTGTAGCCAACCAACTGGTCAAGGCATCCCCGTGGTCTGAGGGGACTGAGACTGGAGCCCATGTCCTCAGGACTGCCTTACCAGATTTCACAGTGACCTGATAATGAAAACCTGTCTCTGGCTAACCTAAGAACGGTACAAACTGCAGCTGGCTGAATTACGACAACTGGGGGAAGCAGAGGGCAGTGGGAAGGGAGAGGCGATGCCAAGGGTTTCATTCTCAAGGTTTTGGGAGACGGGGAGGCTAATTCCTGCAAGAACAACTTAGAACCTAATTTTCAACTGAAGTCCCCAAGCTAGTTAAATAGGAAGATTTTAATAACAGTCAGTCCCTATAATCCCTTTGTCTATAACAATTAAATTATATCCCTCAGACAGTACAAGACTTGTCAGTGGACTGTGGGGAAGTTGAAGAGTTGACACCAGGGCTAGTGGCATTTGTTTTGGGGAAGACAGTGGGCTTGGGCCGCGTGGCTGGTGGTTTAACCGGGGCAGCCATCTTGACAGACTTGACAGGCCGGAAGGCGCAGGCGATGTCCCCAGCAGTACTGGCGCTGCGCTGGAAGGCGGGCTCGGGGTCCTTGAGGAGCTGGGTGTGCATGGGGCTGGAAGGTTCCGATGTGGGGGCCACCACTGGGGAGGTTTTGAGGGGCTCCAAGGTGTCCAGAACCACGTCAGGGGTGTGCTTGACGCTGCTCTGCCGTTCTAGCTCCCGTAGCTCATTCAGGGCTGAGTTCATTGTTGCCTCAATATCCTGCAAAACAGGAAAAAGGAGGAGGTGAGGCAAATAAGGGGAGAATTCCCCAAGGAGCCGGTTTCAACAACACAGGCCAAAGCATGAAGAAACCGACCGTAAGATGTCCAGATTATTGTACTTGGCCCAAATCCTCCAACATATGAGTGCTCAGAAAGTGGGGAAACGGGGACAGAGGGATTTTCATTGTCATGAGATTTTTTTTTTTCCTTTAGAAAAAGTAGTTGATTTTTTTTTAGAGACAGATATTGAAATACTTATTGATGAAGTGACATATAATCTAGTGGGGAGGAGAAACATGGACAAAGTAAGAAGGGCCAGGAGTTTGGTGATGAGTACATGGGGATTTGTTACCCAGTTCTCTCTGCTTTTGGGTAGGTTTGAAATTGTACATAATAAACACTTTTTTAAAAAGTGGTAGAGATGATGTATGATCTTTATTCTCTTGGACTTCAAGGCCAAAGGTGAAGAGGGTTAGTCCTTCCTCCTCAGGGGCTGAGGAAAGTTTCAGGAGCCCAAGACACCTCCCCCGACCCCTCCTCTCCAGCTCAGGGCAGCGTCCAATTTGAAACCATTTCCTTCCAGCCATCACCACCGGGGGGACCAATGAGTGACCAGGAGGGGGAGCCAAAGCCCACATAGGTGAATCAATTGCCTGCAAAATCAATGGAACACTCTAGATCTTAGCCAACAGCGGTCCTAGCCCAGGGGCTCAAGGCAGAACCAAAGAACCTTTGTATGCAAGCCAGCTGCCTCCCAGCGAGGCTTCCCAGCTCCCCGCTCCCTCCCCATAAACCTGTGTCTGGCACCCCCAAACTACCACAGGATTTCTTCCTGGGATTAGGTTCACATGGAAGGATTTCACACATTCCAAGTGAAGGCCTCTAGTTAAGGTTTCTTTGTCCTACAGAGCGATGCATGCTTTGTGTTCACAGTGATTCAGTTTCACTCATCCCTGTGACATTCTCAAACCTTTAAAATGTTCAGGAAGAACTCCATCTCCCTCCTCAGTCGCACTCTACAGCTAGTCTGTCCCAGCTGTCTACCTTTCCTGACATTCCTATTAACACCTGGCCAAGGAGGGAGCTGGGAGGATACCCGTAGTGCAAGGCAGATTGCAGCCAAGAGCTTAAATAGAGGCACGGAATAGAAGGCTAGCAAAGCAAGACATCTCAGGCCCGTAGCTCAATACTGGGCTTGCCAGGTACATCTCTGTAAGCAGAGAACCACAATTAAGCCAAGAGAGACCATGCCCAGCCTCTCTCACCCCCTGGAAGATGGGGTAAGGAGAATCTCAACTCAGGTGAGATAAGAAGGCAACAATGAGCCCTTAGTTCCTACCTGGTCTAATGAAAATTATATAGTTGGGAGAGACGTCTGAGTGAACTGCTCGGAGTGGCCACGGTAGTCGGATTTTTAGAAGTGGGGTTGGATCTCTAATATTTCATGGAAAACAGAGAGTCATCAGTGTGGTGCTTACACAGAAGGAAGACCCTGCAACCAGGGAGCTCATCTCCACAGCCTCTGGACGCTTGGGCTGCTGCAAATCCTTTTGGTTACCAGAGCTCTCTGCAGCCAGATTATTTTTTAGATCTTTAAGACCAGGTGCAGGTTGTTAATTGATCATACCCACTCGGTACCAGAGACTAGCCTTAGGAATCGCGATGATGGTGATGGGCACAGCAATATAAAAATGTGGCCAGGATTACACCTGAGCCTCAGGATTACACCTGAGCCTCAATAGTTGGGCAGTTTCACTAAAGTCTACCAAGGTCTTTAGACCCAAAACTTGGGCTATCAAAACACTCTTAACACTGGCTTTAAAAATTACAACAGCCTTCCTAATAGTCAGTGTATGAGCAAGAAGCTAGGCTTATTTTATTCTGTCTTTAGGTTCTTCCTGGGGAGACAGGGGCAGGCAGACTGCTTATTAAGCTGTCTTATCGGGTCCACAGGTCCAGAGTGGATATATATTCAGTATATGACATACAAAATAATTGTTCTGTTTCAAGTTCTGTCATAATTAGGCGGGTGGCACTAAGTGGTAGTGATGAATGTAGACTCATGCTGTCTGTCCAGGAGCCCACAGTTACCTGAGCAATGACCTCAGGGTCCATGGGCCGATGGTTATTGAAGCTTTTTGACCTTCCTGCTGTGGCAGTCTTCCGGATCTGTGGACTGTCCAGCCGATTCTTCAGGGATGAGTGGCGGCTGATGGAGTTGAGGCTCCCGTGCCCACTGATGGAACATTTATCTGGCCCTTCCTTGGGGAGACTCTGGCTCATGATGGGCTGGGAGGATGGGCGGCAGCTAGCCCCCACCCCTGGGGAGGAGGAGTCAGTCAGGGAACTGCTCAGCCCATGGCTGTCACTCCGAAAAGTTTTCCGGATGCTCCCAGATTCTGGACGCTTCCTTTGCCTTCAATCACAAACAGAAAGGGCAGTGTGATCAGGGAGCCCTGGCTCCAAGGAAGCTAGGACAAGTGGGAGGGGGCAGATGTTGGCCCCCAGGGACTTCGGAAGGAGAGGGACACGAACACATTCTGTCCTCAGCTTCATCTTCTCTTGCATTCTCCATGTCTTCATTCCCTTGCCACCCCCAAGCTGGACAAAGGAGAAATGGATACTTACTTGGTGGTCACGGGCTTTGTGTTGTCAAGATGTAAGTTGCTGTCAGAAAAAATGTCTGATTAAGCGAAAGTTTCTAATGGGAAAGAGATTCATGGAAAGGCCCCTTCTGTGACCTGCCATGAACAGAAACCTAAGGCCCCAGGTAGGAGAAGAAGTCTCACCATCACCAAAGAGGTCGGGAATTGCTGGTAAGAGGATAGTTAACTTTTCTAAATTTTAGCATGTCTCTTTTTCCAAAAAGTCTGTAACTGTTTTGGGCTCTGGCAAGAGGCTGTTGTTGCTTATTCTGTAGGGATGGAACAGAATAGTTTTCAAGAGGCAGCAATACTGCAGAGTTAGGGGCCAGTTTGTGCATTTTCTTAGTGTGGAAATCCATGACTCTCAAGTCACCGAGCACTGGGCTGAACCCTGGATCTGGGCGAACTTGTTTCAGACCACTTAGGGCTCTCAGACAAAATGGCTTGGCAGAATGGTAGTGTTGCCTGCGGCTGGATAATTTCATTTTGTCTTGGAATCGGATCGGAAAAGGTCTAATCTAAGAGGCAATGAAACTTCTGATTTGGATGGCCGCTGAATAGCTCTGATCTTGAATCTAAGAGAGATGGGGGCCGAGGCAGGAGTTGAGGTGGAAGGAGGGAAGGGTCAGACTCTGAAGATAAGGAGCTGGTCTGTGAGGTGGGGTCAGTGCTCTACGTCAGTCCTAGTCTTGTTCACTGCTGAGGTCTTCCTCATCTTTCTGCCTGCAGCACCTGGCCCAGGACCTGGCATGTATCAGCCACTCCGTGAATCTGTCCACTTGGCAGTTTTAGGCTTGTGAGTCAGCCGTTCTCGAGTGGAAAAAGGACGTTCTCAGAGTCTTCTAAAGCCCTGCTGAAATGACCCCCCTCTCTGCAAGGATTTCCCTGGCACCACTAACTCCAGCTGCCCTGGCACCACTGCACCACTAACTCCAGTTGCAGGAAGAATGGACCCCTCCCTCCTCTGTACCTTCAGAGCACCTGATGCTACCTTTCAGTTACCTGTCCATAGGGTCTTTACCTTGCCGGACTGTGAGCTCTGAAATCAAGGACCTTGTCTTTTTTATCTCTGAATAACCACCAGCAGTGCTTGGCACAACAGTAGATACTTAATAAATGTGTAGAATTAAATGGAAGTGCCACACCCTAATAGCTCTTTGCTGTTTTCCTTTTTCCGCTTGAGGATGGCTGACTCACAGGCTGAAACTGCTGAGAAGGCAGATTTATGGGGTGGCTGTGGTGTGCCATGTCCCGGGCCAGGCCCTGGGGATGTAAAGAAAAGGAAGACACAGTTCCTGGGTTCAAGGAGCTCAATCTGGTGGGGGATCTGAGTGCAGCGTACGTACCAAAAGGTACTCAAAGTGCCTTTGGAATACAGCATAAGGGCACCTCACTCAGCCTGGGGAACTCAGGGATGTCAAAAGGGCTTCCCCAAAGAGCTAAGTCTTTGGGCTGAGTCTTGAAGGGAGAGGAGGAGATGACCAGGTGAGGAGACATCAGGTGTGAGGGCCCAGGGGTGAGAGAGAACCTGGGCACTCAGGAAACTGAAGGAACTTGGGAGGAGGAGTGGTGTGGGGGACAGGAGGTAAGAACCGAAAGGCCAACTCACTCCTAAGGGCCAGACATGCCCGGGGGCCGCCACTCACCCACCCACCAGGTGATGAGGCTTGTCCTCCAAGAACCCCATCCCAAGACTCCTGACACTAGCAAGCAAGGAGTTCAAGGGAACCACCTTAACTTTCTACCAGATACTCTTTTTTTTTTCTTTTTTTGTTTACCATTTCAGTTATTACTCTCTACAATTTCTATGTACAAATGGTATCAAATATATGATGGCTTAAAAATATGTACTGAACTAATTATCTAACTCTTCCTCCACCAACCCCACCTTGGTTTCTGGGTTAATTACAGGATTACGGCCTTTTTGATTATAGGGTTATAATTAACATAGAATTGTAAATAAGAAAAAAAATGTGATTAGCCCACAGTTACTTGATATTGGCCTGCCCTCCCAGCAGGGCAGTGTGCTGAAGGGAAACAGAAACTCCTCAATTCTTTTTTAACTGGTCTGAATTAAATTATAACTACACTCAGTAAGTGATCTGAATAAATGACTTTACTAACTTGAGGGTGAAAGAGATGGAAAAGAGCCACGTGCCCCAACCACTCCCCCTGCTACCGTCTGGGTGGAAAAAAGCCAAGAGATCTGGGAAACCTGGTATAGTTTAAAAACAACAAGCATCCTTTATTCTCCTTCCAGTCTCAGTGTCCAGAGGCTATGGTTAACAGGTTTTCAAAGTGCAAATCATTTCATTCCTCAAAAGCCAGAGGGGAATAAAAACTGTACATCATCTCCAATCCATATTCATCAGGAGCGCCCTGGGGCTTGTCATCCTGCTGGCACGGGGCCAGGTTTCAGGGTCTGGCGGAAAGAGGTCTGTAGGCTTTGGGACTTGGTGTCTGGCCCCTTGAGATGAGATTAGTTCTCCAATAACCCGAATGCCTCTTGGGGAGGCGGCAGCACGCAGGCGTAGAATCCCTCTAGACAGCCAGATCGGGCGTGGGTGGAGTTAAAACCCCAGGATGTTGCTAACAGCCACAATGAAAGCTGGGGGTCAGAGGTAAAAGCCTGCTGAGCAGGAGTGGGGATCTGCAAAGGGACTAAGGGGGTAGAATAGTACACAGGGCCAAAGCAATAGGAACAAAATGGAAAATTATTTCTCCCGGTGTGAAAGGGCAGAAGAAAAGGGAGCTAGGTAGGGGTTAGCCAATGAATGAAGAGCTCAGGACAAAGCTTTCTTTAGGGACATTGTGGCCTCCTTTCCTCCACAGGAGTGAATGCAGGACAGGGGGAGGAACAGACACATGATATCTCAATAAACCCACCTGGTGTAACATCAGCCTAGTAGAAGCCACACACAGACTTTGAATCTTTGCACGAACACGGGTCAAGGAAGACAGACATCAAAGACTATTATTTGAGTATGGATTGGAAAAAAGAAGGCACCTCTGAGAAACAGTACAAAACCAGGTTGCATAAAGTGACCAAAGCTTTGGTCAAAGTTTTAGCTGTAAGACTGCCACAAAGGTCTGGGTGGACAGACACTGCGGGAACACATAGTAAAGCACCCTTCCACAGCACGAGGGCAGCTAGCTGGAGACCTGGGCCTGCCCCGAGGCTTGTAGCAGCATCCTCAGCCCTGTCCGCCTTGCAGCAGCAGTGACCACATGCAAACTGTTAGGCTGGGGGAGCTGGGAGCCCTACATGCAGCACAGGAATGGAGATGGGGGGTTAGGCCAGAGGGTGAGGCTGGGTGTTGCAAGTCATTCAGGGGAGCAGAAAATGAAAAGCAGAGCTTACTTGTTGATGTTTGCAAGATAAATATCGGCTACATGACCCCCACTGGGACAGCTGGCCCCCGCTCTGGCTGTCACCTTTTCTTCAGGTGGCTCAGAAATGACCTCAATCTCAGACTTGGGGCTGGACCTCTCCACGACACCGTCCTCGCTGGGGGAGAAGGGGCAGGCAGGCAGGGAGGAGGGAAAACAACAACAACACAAAAAGCAGTGTTAAATCGGCAAGATGGCCCCCCGACACACACGCGACCCCACACAGCTCTGAGGCAGCAGCGACACCTGGCTGGGCTAGTTCTGTGAGCAGAGGCAAGGAAACCTAAGGGCCTTTGAAGGGTCGTTTAAATAAAAATAAATAATCCGCTGAGTTCTGCGGGCTCCTCAGCTCCTCAGGAAAGCGTGTCTAGGGGACACCTGGATTCGAGGCATCTGCCTTCTACCCCATGCTGCTTCCTGGGGAGGCCGTGCTGGGGCGGCCTCCTGGAGAAGGAGGCGGCAAGTCCAGGTTGTGGTTTATCAGCTGAGGTCCTGAGCACTGCCGGGTAAGGACAGTCAACTGTGTGGTGGCTCTGGAGATGGCGGCGTCGTGGCAGGACACTGCCACACACTGTCGTAGCGCCTCTAGCCCCGCTCAGAGCATCCAAGCCGGTCCCAGGTCTCTCCACTGCTCTCCTGGCCCCTCTGGCTACTGATGACAAAGAAAGCCCCTTCTCCCCCACAATTCATCTTCTCTTGATCCTGTAGTGAAGTCATAATGCTAAATTTGGGAGGGTCCTGTCCACGCACAGATTGCCACCAGGTTTGCGATGCTATCAACAGAGGGAGGATTTCCCTGCAGAACGAGCCGGGAAGAGGCTGGGAGGGTGCAGACTCACTCAGGATATCAACCTTTAAAAAATAATATTAAGGGAAGGACTAAAAACACTGACAGCATTGTATCCAAGGGAGGGGAGCTGGGGACAGAGGCAGGGCAAAGGGACAGGGGACAGACTTGGGTGGGCCCACGGGACAACTGCTTCAAAGTGTGAGAATCAACCAACAGCCTATCAGATGAGATCTCTCTGGGACCAGTTCAGGTTTCCTTTGTTCCTTGACATCCTTTTCCCTCCTTCCCCGATCTTACCCCAAATCAACCTCATCTTGGTTAAATGAACTAGGTCACTTCCATAAGACTGCTTAAGCCAGATTTCTCCTAGAAAACTAGTCATTTTAGTTTGCAAGTGAAAGAGTGGCTCAACAGGTTGGGGTGAGCATAGTTGTTAAAAAAAAAAAAAAAAAAGCGGGGGGGAGGCAAAACGTTTTCCCAGCCTGATCTTTCGAGAAAAGAAATAGAGGTGGTCAAATAAAAACCCCTGTTATCACTCATCAGGTATAAATATGGATGAGTGCTGGCTGGCTGGCAGGTTTCTAAAATGACTGGATTAGGGGTAATTTGCAGGGGCACAGATAGTGGAGAGATTTTTAAAAATTCTCCACTGAGTGCAGGGAGTGGGGTCGGGGGGCTCTTTAAGGAATTGTGTGAGCCTCAGGACTGCACCGGACCCCCCCAGGGGTTGGCCTCCCTCATAGTCCTGTGGCTCCAGAAATGAAGTCTCACTCCCACAGAGCAGCTGGGGACCACCCGCAAAGATGCCATGGGCCCAACGTACGTGTCTTGGACCACGATGTACTGATGGGGGATGAGTCCGTCGATGCCATTGTGCCGGCCTTCCCACCAGTCGTCGGAAGCCCGCTGGTAAAGCAGCAGGGATGCTCCCTTCTTAAAAGACAGCTCTCGGGCTGTCCGGCCCACGTAGTCAAACTTGGCAATGGCCTCGATGGGCTCACATTCTGAGAAGGGTGGAAAAGAAGTAAATACATGTTCTTGGGACCTGCAGACTCAGGAAACTGGGTGGAAAAGCTGAATTAGCTGAACTTACAGTGGTGGGAAGATAACTTAGTGGGAAAATGAAGCCATGGATGATCTATAAAGCAAGTAACTCCCATGCAGACTGTACCATTATCCTGAAAGCACTGGTATCATCTTTTACCTGCCTTTGCTCACACTGTTCCCTCTACCAGGAACCTTCTTCTCTCTTACCTGCCTGATGAAACACATCACAACACAACTCAACATCTCCTGCTTTTTCTTTTTTTTTCTGAGACGGAGTCTTACTCTGTCGCTCAGGCTGGAGTGCAGTGGCTCGATCTTGGCTCACTGCAACCTCTGCCTCCCGGGTTTAAGTGATTCTCCTGCCTCAGCCTCCCGAGTAGCTGGGACTACAGACGTGTGCCACCACGTCCAGCTAATTTCTTGTATTATTAATAGAGACGGGTTTCACCATGTTAGCCAGGATGGTCTCGATCTCCTGACCTCGTGATCCGCCCGCCTCGGCCTCCCAAAGTGTTGGGATTACAGGTGTGAGCCACAGTGCCCGGCCGCATCCCCTGCTTTCCACAGTAACTTCTTTTAAAGCTCTTCATGCTTTGACATCTATCATCAAACTTGCCATACTATATTTTTAAGCATTATTTCTTTTCTGATTATATAATAATTCCAATAATTGTAGAAAATGTATCATACTGTATTCTAAATATTTTATGTTATCCATTCCCCTAGTAAGTAGAATGTGAACTTTTCGTCTCTAAAAAGAGAAAACAACTTGCTCAATCAACTTTTCAAGGAGCAAAATATGGAAATACATTTTGTGACCAATCTATGACAAAAATGCACATGAAAGTAACCTGAAAAGTAAAAGGGGTTTACAAATGCAATGTATCTTCATTTTTGTATGGGCTTCTGTCTCCTCATCTGTTAACATGGAGATAACGATAGTGTCTTTTTCATGAAGTTGTCATGAAGGTCAATGAATTACAATTTGTAAAAGTGCTTAGAACAGTGTCTGGCCCATAGTAAGTGGTATGTGTGCATGACTTATTGTTATCATTATCTTCATCTGTGCTAGGCTGCGGTAGAGATCAAAGAGCAAAGAGAAGGCTCCCAGAAAGCTGGAACCTGAGATGAAAGTCAGCTATTCTGGGAAGTAGAGAGAAAGGTTGCTTAAAAATAAGACCATGCCTAGACGGCCCTAGCTGGTGGGTCTGCTCCTGAACAGGGGGGTTAGAGATTTCACTATAGGAGGCTGGTCAGAGAAGGCCTGTCTAAATATACCCATCTCAGTTCTCTATAGCCTCGGGAACGTTACTCGACTTCCCTGACCTGCATTTTCTCAACCGTAAAATAGCGGCCATATCAATTTCACTAGGGATTAAGAGATAACATACAGAAAGCCTCTAGCAGAGCTGGCCACGAGGTAGGCTCTAACCCACTACTCATTTTCCTAGTTCACCTACTCCCCTCCTTGAACGTAGCAAATGATCACATGGATCCTTACGACATCAGGATCTAAATAAGCAGTCCTATTTTTTTTTTCTCCTTTAAAAGCTGGCCAAGAATTGCAGAATTCCCAGCAAGGCAGGAACAGGGAAAGCTCCACAGACTGTGCCATTTCATTCTTGTGCCCAGAAAATTCTGAGGCTCCTTGTCAGCTGCTGAGACTTCCAGAGCCCACGTGATCCAGAAATGGAGGTGTGGAGCTGTTGGAAGCAGGGGAAATGTGCTGGCTGGACAGACCCTCACAAAGCATGGGCACTGCTGAGGGGCCTGAGGATGACAGCTGAGCATTCCTCCCCTTGATGCACGCCCACCAGCCTGCTCGGCACTCGCATGTCTGTACTTTGGAAAGGGTCAGTTTTTCCAGTCAGTAGGCATGAAAGCATGTGGTTTCTACATCCTCATTCCCACTCTCTCTGGCTTGCTTCTATTGGGTTCGGGGCACTCAGCTCTGCTATTTCGCACCCCAGGCTGACTGTTTCTTTGTGTTTTTTTTTTTTGAGACAGGGTCTCACTGTCTCACCCAGGCTGGAGTACTGTAGCACAATCATAGCCTGTTGCAGCCTTGAACTCCTGGGCTTAAGGGATCTTCCTACATCAGCCTCCCATGTAGCTGGCACTACAGGGATGCTGCACACCACCATGCCAGACTATTTTTTTTTTTAAGAGACAGGGCCTGGCTATGTTGCCCAGGCTGGTCTTGAATTCTTGAACTCAAGTGATCCTCCCTCCTGGGCTTTCCAGTGTTGGGATTACAGGTGTGAGCCACCACACCCAATTGCTTCCTGTTTTTCAAATGAGCTTTCCTTCACTTTGTTCTCCTGCTGTCTGGCAGGAGTCTAGGCTATGATAAGGGACCAACATCATGCTGCACTCAGGCCAGACAAGGAGCTGGGAGGTGGGGCAAGAAGGCTGAAGGGCTATGGAAGGCCTAGTTCTTCACCTCTGGTTTAATACAGAGCAATTCTATTTGAGAAGGTGGGCTATCTCTCCAAGGAAGGAAGAGAATGAAATTGGGACAGGGAGCTCTCTGCCTGTCCTCAGGGGACCACTGGGCATACAGGTTCATTAGATGCACACGATATATAATCACTTCCTTCTGCTTCACCCCTGGCATCCCCACGACCAGGAAGCAGGGCCTCGTACCATCATCGCTCGTGTGGTGCTCTGCAGTCACATCCTGGGTTGAGTCTTCAACCGAGGTAGTCTCTCCATGAGGGCTATCACTGCAACAGAAGCAAGAGGGACCGGGACATTAACATTTATTTGCTTATAAAATTCTTGTCTTCCCCTTCATACAGCCTCCCTGGCACAAGGGCACTGAATCCATCTTACGCTCTCTATATCCTAACTGCACACAACAGACAAATGCTTATAATGAAATACAAAGCTCTAGAGTTTTTCCAGTCTAGCTCCTGCTACAAAAACCACTTGAGACTACTTGGAACTTAGAATATCTCAAGACAAAGGGAAGCCCTTTCGAAGGTATAAGCTAAATTCTTTAGAAAATAGAGAACAACTCAACTCCTCAAGGGCTGATTCTCTACGTGAATTCATTCCTGGTTTTCAAGGGGGAAGTAGGGTGGAAGGGAAACACTGGGCTTCGGCATCAGATAAAACTGGATCCGAAAACCAGCTCTGATACTTGGTAGCTGTGTGATCCTGGGCAAGTTACTTAATCCCCTTAAGCCTCAGCTGCTTCATCTATAAACTGAAGATAATGATCTATATCCTCAGCTGTGTTAGGACTTAATAAAGTAATTTAGGAACAAGTTTGGCACAGAGCGGGTGCTTAATAAATAGTCCTTGCTTCCCTTCTTTCTCATTTTGGTTGGTGCCTCTAGGTTGCTTTGTAGTTTAGATTGTGAACTGGTGAAAAAGTGGAAGGCGAGTCATAGGAGTGGGTGGGAAACAAAAGTAGGGGAGGAAGAATCTGCTATCGGCTAGAGGGTAGGATTTTGCTATGGACTAGAGGGCAGGGGATAGAAGCTGGGTCAAATTCTTGAAATAATTCATGAAATTTAAAATCATTCAGGGTAGGTCAGGCACAGTGGCTCACGCTTGTAATCCCACCACTTTGGGAGGATCATTTGAGTCTAGTAGTTTGGGACCAGTCTGGGCAACTTAGTAAGATCCTGTCTCTACAAAAAAAGAAAAAAAAAAAAAAAAAGCCAGTGTGCATGCTGTGGTTCTAGCTACTCTGGAGGCTGACGTGGGAGGATTGCTTGAGTCTGGGAGGTCGAGGCTGCAGTGAGCCATAATCGTGCCACTGCACTCTGGCCTGGGTGACAGAGCAAGATCTTGTCTTAAAAAAAAAAAAAAATCATCCAGTGTAAGGAATCGAGAAAGGATAGGCAGGTTACTAGGAAAGTCATTTCTATTCCTGATCTCCTGGCTCATGGACTTCAAAATTCATGAGGATGGGCACCAGGAAGTCCTTACTTCCTGAAAAGCAGAGAAACTGTTCATTTCTAAAGTTCTTCCTCTGGTAGTAGGCAGTAACAGGTGAGGCTTTCCAGGCAGTTGTGTGAAAGCACCATCACCCATTCAGCCCGGCAGCCTGGCCGTACAGTTTCCACCTTGGAACCCTCCAGCCTCTTTCCCCATGAGATGGATCCTACACTCCTGGGAAGTTCCTCAAAGACTGGGTGACCAGTTCAGAACTCGTCCTGTGTAGAGCAAGTCACTTCTAAGGAGGTTTCTCAGGCTCCAGAGAACATTCTAGAAGAATATAAATGGAGATTCTTCTTTGTCAAAAAATGTAGGCACAATTTCTCATTGTTTTCTAGGGCTAAAAACCATCTGATGAATCTGATGAATTTTGTGATGTTCTGGAAACCCTTGAGGTGCTAGGGGTGGCGGGGCAGAGGTTCAAAGACAAACTTTCCCTCAGGGCTTCAAGTTTATTTACATGGCCAGCCAGTAAGGCAATAGTTCCAAACTTCAGGGAGCCATGGAAGGCTTGTTAAAAAACACTGCCCCACCCTCAGAGTTTCTGTGTCACTGGGTCTTCGTGGAGCCAAATAATGTGCATTTCTAACCAGTCCTTTGTGACACAGATGCTGTTGATCCAGGGACCTCACTTTGAAAACCACTGCTTTATGAGAAAGGCAAGAGGATGCTTTCTGAGGTCTCTTCTAGCCCTAAAATCCTATGCTTCTCTCGAAACACACCCCATCCCCAGCCTTTGCCCTTGTGCACCCACCCAGGCCCAAAAATACCTGAGGTCTCAGGAACAGCCCACCATACCACCCAACAGGTAGTCCTAGAAAACTGGGTTCCAGTTTCAGGACCGGAAAGCGTGGTGAAATGGATTTGTCTCTCCTCTCCACAGCTGTGGGGAGGCCATGTGGCCTGGCGCTCTCCTTTCCATGGCTGTTTGGGTCTCCTGACCATTCTCCATTCTCTTCTTAGTGCTCTATCTCCCCTTCTACCACCCTCACTCACCTCCTTCACCGCCTTAGCTCCCAGGGCTGGCACTTCTCTCACTTCCCAAAGAAGGGAGAGGAGGGGCCATGAGCCTTCCAGGTGGGTGTGAATCCAGTGGTTGAAAGGTCCCTCTCAACCCAAGGTCACCGACTCTTGTTCCTCAGGTGCTTCTGGCCTCCCACCCAGTCTGTGGTAGTAATGTTCCCTGACTAATCTTGTGGTTTTTCCAGAGGCTGCTAATAAATGTTGAGTGCACAAGAAATAGGTGGGTAGGTTGGGAGAACACCTTGGAGGAAAACTGGAGGAAGGCACCTGCCTGTCTGTGCCCTTGAGCCACACCCCTCCAGGACTCTGTCCCACTGGGCTGGGACTCAGGGGCCTGGGCTGTAGGGGTCTCTGTGCCCTGGGCACTGGAACAGAGCCTGCAGTGGTTTGATGTTTCAGAAGTGAGGGTGGAGGTTCTGCCTGATTTTAGAAGGAAGGAAATGCTATTCTACAGCTTGCCACCACTCATGCAAGGGGAAAAACCAAAGCTCTAAGTCACATGCACAAGGACAGCTCCCTGGAGCTCATCATCCAGTAGGCTGAGACCTAAAGTGACCAACAACCTCCCCAGTCACCACCAACCATCTGTCGGTGACAAAAAGCTTTCTCTCCCAGCTGGCCAGCATAGGTTCCTCCAGCTTGGACCCAGACACTGAAATCTGCAGTACAGCAGAGAGGGATGAACCCAGGGATGTCACTGATATTACTATGTTCACAGAACACAAATGCCATGTTCTTCACTCTTTGGGCAAGAGGATGCTCTGTGGGGGTCAGGGAGAAGTGTGGCCCAATTGGCCTCTAATTAAGTAAACAACCTCCCCTGTCCTCCCCTACCTCAGTCGATAGCAATGGGGCTGGCCGAATTGGTTCCAGATGTTGAATTCAGACGGAATCCGATTTGGGCTGGCTTGTGCTTTCAGCTCAGGCTGAAACACTATTTAGGGGAAGAAGGGAGGGGGAGGAGGAGGGGGGAGGTAGGGACGTTAGGGATTAAAAGAGAGAGGCAGTTGTCTTTGTGTTTAGTAAAAAAATGACACTGTAAATGGTACCATGGCAGGCAGCATGGGGTAACGGACTGTATCCTGTACTAAGAGATGAGATTGGGGTTAAATTCTCATCACTAAAGTGGACTAAAATACTGTCACTGGGCTTTCTGGGTTGCAGCGACTTCATCCATAAAATGGAAATAGTGATTTGTTCTTTGTCTAACAGAGGGGTCTAGCAAAGATATATCCCAGGGATTCCTTTTAGATCTCTGTTCCGAAGCGAGGTCATGGAAAACCTGGCCCCACAGAATGGAATGCTGCTTCAGGGGAGGACCATCCCTAACCTGCCAAAAACAAGGCTCACCCTTCTTTCTCTTCACAAATTTCTAAAATCATTCTGAAGTGCCAGCTTACAAACTCAGTCAGGAATATATGCCTTTTATCTAAACTCTTCCCAATAAGAAGGCAATACCCTGGGACCCAGGATGGTTTTTCTCACAATACACAGCAGAGTAGAAGCCCGAGAGACACTGTTGATTAATAAACATGCAACTTTATAAAAAGTCCTTTCTTAGAGATTAGTATCACAATTAATGTTGTCAATATAGTCCCTTGCCACTCAGAACTCATCAAAAAGGGAGGTGGCAAGAAGTGGCATTTAGTCTGTGGGTGGGGCCGAGGTGGGGGCTGCCTATACCAACCCCAGACCCTGGCAGCCTGGGAGTGAGGAGTTGGGAGGATCTGGGTGTTTCCCTTTGGTTTTCGTGTGGCCATCTGGCTCCCATGCCAGTGTGTGCTAGTGAATCCCTCCCCTCCTCCCGTCCCAAGCCCCCTACCAGTAATCCTCCATGCTTCCTCCTCTGCTGTAGACAGGGCCCTCCAGCTCCCTGGGGCTTGGGAAGATGTTCTCATGCTGGATGATGATGGTTTTGATCAGCTCATTCACGTGGGCTTGGCAGGACACCTGGTCGTGGCCCTCCGGCACTGACATCAGCGAGGGCCCGAAGCAGATGGCGAGGTTGTAGGGGTCCATCATGTTCTCTTCACTGAACTGTGATAAACTGGAGGAGAAGGGAAAGGGGGTAAGCTGGAAAGCTCTCGCATGAGTGCCCAGAAAACACAATCACAGGAGGCGCTGCCAAGAGCAAAAGCAGAAGGTCCACAAATTGCCACCTGCCTTTCTGGGTGTCAGAAGCTTTCCAGAAAGTAAGCTGGGGAGAAGAGTAACCACCAGAATGGTCATTCAGGAGTTCAGGAAAAGCAAACTAGAGGTAGCTAGTTTGCAGCTCTGACCCCTTCTCTCTTTCCAGCTCCCATTTCGAATTCTACTTACCACCCCATCCTCATCCCTATCTTCGGATCTTATCTACCAAAAGCCACATGACCTTGAGAACATGTCACTCTGCAGAGCTGAATATGGCTCCTACACACCAACACACTAAGCTGCCAGGGCAGACAGGGACCCTCAGGCTGCCCTGGTAAATATATGGTCAGAGGCACAGGCACTGTGCATTGTGTACCTTCTTGCATAACAAAATAATCAAATTATTAGGGATATTCCTTTCTAGCTTCTAGACTTACTAAAAAATAGCCAACTGATTAGCTGTTGTATTCCACCAAGCCAGTGAATTTCTTCCTAGAACAGCGAATGCAACTGTTTTTCATGTTCATAATCTCCTTCTATATTATTACATTCAGGATTTATTCAGGAAAAGGTCAGCATGCCATTTGGCTTCTGCTCGGGCTTCCTTTGGATGCAGGCTGACTTCATTCTCGGGTATTTATTTATTCTGGGAACTCTCCCTTTCTCAGCCAGCAGCTGTTCCAGCCACACCTCCAACCTTGGCCAAGGACCCAAGGTCTTCAATGAGCCATTGCACCTGATGAGTCCCACTGGGTCTTGCCCATCCAGGCATTGAGGGCTGGGCCAGCTCTGGATACCTCCCCAACACAGTCTGCAGAGCTGTGAGCTCTGCTGAGGAGTCTCCCTTATGGGCATCGGCAGGATTTGATTCTGAGAAGGAACCAAAGATCCTCTGTTGGCAAACTAGAGGCCTGAGACTCAGCTTTCTCCATCTGAGTAGCTGTTCTTCAGAAATGATTGAAGAGTTTGTTTCTGTAGTGTACCCCTCATCCAGTCTCACATTACAAAGTCCATTTCCTCTGACTCAATGGTTCTCTCCCCTCCTGGAGATGTAGCCCCTGTCCATTTGTGAATCACTGAAGGACTTGAAGAGTGGTATTATGGACGTGATGGGAAGAAAGAGTTGGGAATCACTGTTTCTAGGGCCTAGAATCAAATGCAGAGAGGCCAGCAATGGGGGAGGTTACAAATTTCATTGGACTGCTTCACAGGAGTTCTTAAAAGTGTATAATCCTTCCCTGGATCCTGAGTTCAAAGAGAGCAGAGATTTAGAAAAGACGGGGGGAAGTTTCTAAGTCTATTTCCTAGTCAAATTAAAACTGGGGAGAGACAGGAGCGATAATCACCTTGGTAACCTCAGTGCGTACAACTGAGGCGTGAGGTGCCACAGTCTTAAGCTGTAGCTAATCCAAGCCTGGCCAGTTCCTGGTGTCATGGAGGGACAAAGAGGAGGAAGGCCTTGATCCTTTAGAGTGATCTGACAATGTTTTGGTAACATAAAAAAACCAGTAGTGTCTGGGAAGCCTGATGGTCAAAGGGAAACAAACTCTAGTCCTGAGAGTCCTGAGTCAAAGCTCTGTGAAAGATGAAAAATGTTGGGAAGCCTGCTAAGGTAAGGACTGTTCAATTCATAGGTGGCTACAATGACCAGGAGCTTGAAGAGGACACATCTTCGTGGACTATGATCTCATGAATCTAGGTCTATTTTCTTACTCCCATCAAAATATAGACTAAAATCCATTTTTCTTTTCCAATATACAGTGGTTCTAAGTTTAGGGGCTGAAGCAGTGTTTTCGTTTGTTTTTTGTTTTTTTTTTTTGAGACAGAGTCTCACTCTGTCGCCAGGCTGGAGTGCAGTGACACGATCTTGGCTCACTGTAGCCTCCGACTCCCAGGTTCAAGTGATTCTCCTGCCTCAGTGTGCGCCACTGTGCCTGGCCAATTTTTGTATTTTTAGTAGAGAGAGGGTTTCACCATGTTGGCCAGGCTGGTCTCAAACTCCTGACCTCAGGTGATCCACCCGCCTTGAACTCCCAACTTGCTGGGATTACAGGTGTGAGCTACTGCGCCCGGCTTAAAGCAGTGGTTCTTAACTATTTAGGGGACACAAGTTCCTTCAATAACTTGACAAAAACTAGGGATTCTCTCCCCAGAAAAATTCATGTATATGCACATATAAATGCACACAGTTTTGTGTAAAATGTCATGGTGTTAATAATCTTTGAAGTCCCTGAAGGCTGTGTCTAGTGTAAGAGTATAAAAAACTGGATTTTTATTTTTAAAGAAATATCTAGGCCAGGTGTGGTGTAATTACAGGCTCACGCCTGTAATCCCAGCACTTTGGGAGGCCGAGGCAGGTGGATCACCTGAGGTCAGGAGTTTGAGACCAGCTTGGCCAACATGGAGAAACCCTGTCTCTACTAAAAATACAAAAAAATTAGTTGGGCATGGTGGTGTGTGCCTGTAATCCCAGCTACTCAGGAGACTGAGGCAGGAGAATCGCTTGAACCCAGGAGGCAGAGGTTGCCATGAGCAGAGATTGCGCCATTGCACTCCAGCACTCCAGCTTGGGGGACAAGAGCAAAACTCCATCTCAAAAACAAACAAACAAAAAAACAAACAACAACAACAACAACAAAAATAAAGAAATATCTAAAATGGGTAACAACTAGTAACAACTCCCTGCTTTAAAATTTTTGGTGTCGACTTATATTCACTCATGTTATGTCCTCAAAGAGGTCTACTGTATTTCTACAGTTTCAGTTCATGTTATTAGTGAATTCTCCTAATTGATTTGAAGTCATCTTTTGTGCTTCATAAAAAGGTTCAGCATTGTGGTTAGGAACAGAGGCTTTTTGGGGGCGCCAGGATTAGTGTGGGAAACTTACTTTTAGCATGCACTTTTCTGGATTTTTAACTTTTTTATGATACGCAATTACCTCTCCAGAGGGCCCCTGCTAAGCTATACTTGGATTCCAGACCCACAGAAACTGAGATATTAGCTTTTTTGGTTCCTTGAGATTGACAGTGTGTCCAATCCAAGAACAAACCGTAGCCAGAATAAAGTACACATACATCCAGGACTCACAGCAATGAAGAAAAAGGGTCCTGATGGTCTGGGCCCAGGCAGAGTCTGCATCGGGAGCTACCTGCCAACTATTGCTATCCCTGTCTGGAAGTGCACGCCTGTCAGCTGTTGTCTTCCTGTGGAGGTGGTCTGCTTTATCATGTGTGTCCTGCATTCTATTTATTATTTTAGAAAACACTTTCATTATTAATGCTGCATTTTTTAAATGTTTTGATGAGCAAATCGATCTCATTTCAATCAGAAAAAAAACCCAATAAAAGCAAAACAAAATAAATAATTTGAATTGGTGCAATTCCTATGCTGTCTTCAACAGCGACTGCCATCTCTGAAAGCAGCAACTCTGCATGGATGTTTATTCTATTGTTTTTCCCCATTGTACTTTCACACACAGTCCCCCAGCCCTCCCTGTTTTCCCCTCATCCCCATTTGCTCACCTAGCTCATGCTCCTTGCTCTGGGGGCACAGACTAGGCTCATGTTGAGGGCAGGTATTGGTCTCCGAGGGGAGACAATGACTGGTAGCCTTGAAGGGACTAACTCGAAAGTAATTAGCAGTTTCCAGGCTGCACGTGAACACGCTGTGTGACTCATTGGGGTGTTCAACCCAAAGGCAGTGGTGGTGCTGAGTCAGGGCCTGGCCAATGAATGGAGCAGACATAACCATGTCGAAGAGATGCTGGGGAACAAGGACCCTCTGTAGCTCTGCAGAGCCAGCAAGGGGGCTACATGATAGTTTGGGTGCCCCAGAAAAGGTCTCAAGCTGGGGCCACTAACCCAGATACCTAGAAGGCCAGGTTGACCACGAACTTGGAAGCAAACTGACACTTATAAAATGGTCTCTAAAGTTGTACTCCTTTTAAGCAGAGACTAACCTTGTAAGAAGGCTCTTCATTTTCACAAAGAAATACATGCGAAAACACCTTGGCCCCTTGGTTTACCTTTTGTTTCCCCCACTTTGATAGATTCATGGATCCAGAGAAACATTTTTGTTCTCTATGAGAACCACAAAGCAAGAGTGATGATAAATAGCAACTGAATTCAGCCTCGGGACTGGGGGGCAACGGGGAGGGCTGGGGGCTGTGGTGAATTGGGGAGTGCCTACCCCATCTAGGGGGCACAGCTCTTACTCCACAGGGAATTGCTGCCACCGGGGACTGCAGAGTCAGTATCGCCAGATCTAATAATTTTTCAAAAGAAGTTAGAAATCTGTGTTTTTAAAAAGTGAAATTTCCCCAAATGTAAGCATGATTTCATTGTTTTCAAGACACAACAGACACCTGAAGGGAACCCATCTTTGGCTTTATCTGGCTCTCAGGGTGCCCATGTATAACCTTTGGTTTAGGCTGTTGAGGGCCAAACTGAAGCAAAAGCAAAGTGAAAAGACAGAGGTGCCTCAGAGGGGAAGAATCACGTCCTTGCTTGGTGCCTTTCCTGTCATGCGGGGACTCCAAAGCTTGCTCCACACAAGGACATGCTGCTTGGACAAGAAATTCCCCATCCATGCCCGTGGTCCCTCTGCTCCTCAGACCTTTGTTGTAGCCACATCTGTTCCCTGGGTGATTAGCTAAATACCACCAGTACATGGGCAACTCCCGCACTGGCAGCTCCACTGCTGGTTTCTCCCTTAAGGGTTGGATTCCTAGGTCCAATTGTTCAAAATCTCCATTTGGACATCTCACAAGTGCCTCAAATGACCATGACCACATCAACACATTGCCTTGATCCCTTTCTCCACACCTTGTCTTCTCCAACTCCATAAACAACCTCCGTATGTCCCTGTCGCTCATGCCAACAATTTAGGATTTCTCTCTTCATATTCTATGTATAATCCATGGGCAAATCCTGTTAACGCTATGTTTAAAATGTATCACAAACCTGACCCGTTCTCACTAGTCTCCAGACTAAGCCACTAACACCTCTGGCCAGACCAGACGGTAACCTCGGAATAGGGTCTCCCTGTTTCTCTTCATGACCCTTTCCAGTAACTTCTCCACAAAGCAGTTGGCAGGTTAAAAAAAAATAAAATACACAAATCAGGTAATAACATGCCAGGCATGGTGGCTCACGCCTGTAATCCCAGCACTTTGGGAGGCTGAGGCGGGTGGATCACGAGGTCAAGAGATCAAGACCATCCTGGCCAACATGGTGAAACCCTGTGTCTACTAAAATACAAAAATTAGCTGGGGGTGGTGGCACACGCCTGTGGTCCCAGCTACTCAGGAGGCTGAGGCAGAATCGCTTGAACCCAAGAGGCGGAGGTTGCAGCGAGCCAAGATCGCTCTACTGTACTCCAGTCTGGAGATAGAGCGAGACTTTGTCTCAAAAAAAAAAAAAAAAAAATCTTCTAATTGCTTCCCAAATCCAAATCCATACTTGCTACTACCATGACTCTGGCGTTTTAAATGGCCCCATGGCACGCTTTCCCCTCCTCTGGGTTGCTGCTTGTACACTGTCTTCTCAGACAGGTCTCTGCTGTCCACCTCAACTACAGTGCTTCTCCCTCCTTTCATTCAGACCCCTGCACTCTCCCCCCTTTCTTTACTCTTTTTTATTTTTCTTCTAAGCACTTATTCCACCTGATATATCTGTTATTGTCTGTTTCCTTCCCCGGAACAGGAGCTAAATGATATCAAGGCTTTCATCTTTTATTTAACAATGTATTAAATAAGTCTAGCACTGTGGCTAGCACACAGTAAGTGCTCAATAAATATTTTGTTGGGTTGGGTGAATAGGCATAGGTCCATAGAGGAACTTCCAGTAGCCCAAGCCAAAGCCTGATCCAGCTGTTCACTGGGAAGGTTACTCACTGATTGAGGAAGGCAAAGAGGTATCTCATGATAATCAGAGTGGTTTTAGGCAGGACCAGCAGGACTTTTCGGATGTGCAGAGCTCTCTCCTGCAGGTTGTCCATTGCTGAAAAGAAGAAAGCCATGTGTTATCCTCCACTATGACTGAGATCCCAGAGAGTAATGATCAGAAGTACCTACTACCAGCAGGGGCAACACAGACAGCATCAGATCAAGCCCACACACAGCACTGGCGCAGTGACAGGAAGTCATCCCTGTTGCTCCTTGGGGTAGGGCTGTTAGAAGAGGACACTTGCTGGGTTCTAGACATTTACCATTGCAGGATGTAAGGTATATACTTCTTGGGCACAGGGAACTATGCCAAATCCAAATCCAAACTCATTATTACACATTATTAAAATTAAACTGAACTAAGGTTGTTGTAATTTCGTTATTAATAACAAGTTTGGATTTGGATTTGGGCACAGGGAATGGGGTTAGAAATGTTCCCCACAGCATCTACCACCCTCTTATTCAAACAACCACAGAGAGGGAACTGCCGCTAACCTGCTATAACTGCTCAACACAAAGCCTCAGAGGGCCTACATCTTGGTGGGAAGAGAGGCTGTGCAAGTCCTGTCCTGCTCACTCCATATGTGCCATCTCATCCTCTGGACAAGTGTGGCTTATCTTCCCCCTCCCTTATCTGCATTACGAATGAGTAAAAAGTGGTCTGAGGCAAGAGGTAGCAGGCCCCTGGGTATGTAGTGATACTGGGAAGGAGACCTGAAAGGTTTTCTTGCGCTGGGGAGAGGTTAATTACAGGTCAATTACAGGTCCTCCATCATAGGCAGACTCTCACTTCCACAGTGTACCATGTAAACACTGCCATTTTCTATGAGTGCCTTTATATGAAAAAGAGATGGGAAGTACTGGATTAGGAGGAAGAGTGTATCTCCAGGGAAGAATTGGGCAGCCAAGGGACCTTGAACTATCTTTACTATCTTGGCAATCCCAATTCAGCTTAAGATACTTCAACTAGGCCCAGTCCTGGAAAAAGACACAAAGACATGACCCAAGGGAATCACATTCTTAATCACCCACATAACTCACTTCCACTAGACTCCCATAAACAGAAGTCAACAAACAAACCAGAAAGCCAGCTTCCCAAATGCCCTGGAAATTTCTCAGGATAACAGAGAGGCACAAGTACTCAGGGCAGATACTGAGTGAAACTGGAAACTCAGTAGGTATGAAGATCTGGTCAACCTAGGAAGAAGGATCTTTTCTCCATTCAAAGGCACCACTCCCTCCAGCCTCTGCAGCCATCACTCAGACAAGGCCTGGTTCCAGGCTGACCTGTATTAATCCAAGTTTCCATTGATTGTTTTCCCTGGCAAACAAATGAGAGGGTGTTCCAGTACCACAAGCTAAACCAAATGGCTAGGAATAGCTTTTCAAGACCCAAATTTTAGAGTAAGAGGCAGAGAACTCCTAAGAGGATAAAGCAGAGAACATATCTTTCTCTTTGGGAAAATATCCTATTACTACTTTTAAATGTGCAGAGGGCTTTTTGTTCCTAGAACACATATTAATACATTTAGCAGGTAAGCCATGTCTTGTTTAATGCAATAAGCATGAAATATTTGCAACGCTTATGCTTTTCCCCCTTGTACCCTGAAAAGCACAAGCACTAATGTATAAGCTTCAAATACATAATTGAAAATAAACGTACTTTACTAAAAGAAGATAAAGCCCAGAGATGAATCAGAAGGAAAAAAAAAAAAAGCCAGGAGTCCTGACTTGAGGGTCCTAGATTCTTATTGAAAAGTCTTTCCTTGATCCCCTCCCACCAGGGGATGAAGGAGTGAGGATGAAGAGAAATTTCACTGGGGAAAAGAAAAACTTTATTGAAAAGCTTATGAGAACACACAGACCCTGTGGAAACTTTTTATCTCCTACTACCAGTGCTGTGGCCCAGAAGCCAATCTCAAGCCAGAATGGTACTTACTGACACAGGCCATCAGGTCATGAAAGATGTCCTTGGGGAAGAGAGGGTGTTCCAGCCCCCGGAAGTAAAGCTTCAGGACACCAGCTATGGAGTCCATGTCATGGTCGTTCTGGTCCCCAGCCAGGGGATCCTCTCCTGAGGATAAGCAACCCCCGCAAAAAGGAAAGAGAGTGAGAGAGGCAAAAACACACAGGACAAACAGAGGCGGTGGGGAGGGGGTGAACCATGTATGTCCTGGTCCCAATCCATCAGCTTTCTGCCCAGCATGGTGGCCATGAGTGGGATAGACCAGGGAACAGATAAAGCAAAGACTGCTCCATTTCAGGGGCTCCAGGACCAAAGCACGGCAGACGAGTCCATCATTATAAACTCTCTAGTGCCAGCCTGGCTCAGGGACATGGTCCCTATGGGCTGAGGATGGGACACAGCAACTGTCTCTCACAAGAATCATGAAACTAGGCTGGGACTGAGCCCCTGAGGGGAGAAAAATGAGGCCAAGAAGGCCAGCTCCTGAGACTGGCTCTCACGTCTCCTGGCCTACAACCAAGAACACCTACTTACAGAACAATCACGCCAGAGCTCCCCATGGAAAATTTCATATCAGATGTAATTAGATTTAATGATAGGGCCAACCTCAAATTGAAACTATATATATCCATTACAGTGACGGAAATTGCCAAAGCTTGCCCATTACCTTAATAGCCCACAAAATAATAAATGGGCTACAATGAACAAGCGCATTAGCCTTGATATTAACTGCCACCAAGGGTTCCAGATGAAGCCATAAACCGCCCAGATATCATAGTTAACTTCTTGGGTTTTGGCAGATCATCGGCATGAAAGAGGCAGGATGGGTAGGGCTGTGAAGGAAGAAGGAAACTGGGATGTGCCCTGGTATTTCCCTGCATATCTACAGGGGAATGTGTACAAGAGAGCAGGTACCCTCTGAAGAGACAGGCAAGCTGGCTTCCTGACCTCTGGGGACCTCTTAGGGAAGAAAGGGTGGAGCCAATACCCCGGGGGCTGGCAAATATTTGGTTTCATCTTCAAGACTGTTTCCTTACCTCTCTCAAAGGCATTTTTGATGTCATTCACTTCCACCTGGGATCCTGACACCCGGAAAATTCCTTCATGCTGTAGTCCTGGCGATACACAGAAAAGTGATCAAGAAGAAAAAGCAAATTCACAAGCATAGTGGCAAGCTTAGCTGAATACCTATCTCCCCCAACCAGTGTGTATTTAAGCACGCTGTCTCTCTTCTTTAGGCCAAAGGAGAAAAATAGGTGCAAGGATGTTGGAAAAGTCACTGGAATAATTTCGAGGCATTCATTTTCATTAGAAAGCACCATGTTAGAGACTCCTCTGACTCCAGGGCAACTATGAGGCAGATTCCTTCCCTTGTCTTTGCCTCTCTGTTCCCATCTGTAAAGCAAGGAAGTGACCCATTGGTACTTTTTAAAAATCATCTAGGGTCAAGAATAGAAAAATGTACTCAGGAAGTGGAGGCAGGAGGACTGCTTGAGGCTGCGAGTTTGAGACTAGCCTGGGCAACATAATGAGACCCTGTGTCTAAAAAATGTTTGAAAGTAGCCAGGCACAGTGCTTGTAGCATGCCTGTAGTCCTAGCTACTCAAGAGGCTGAGGTAGGAGGTTCACTTGAACTTGGCAGTTAGAGGCTACAATGAGCTATGATCATACACTGCCCTCCAGCCTGCGTGACAGAGTGGACCCTATCTCAAATAAAAAAAAAAAAAAAGAATGGGAAATGGGTCAAGGCATCAGTTCTCATCAGGAGTTTCATAAGGTCTGAGATTATAATATTGCTTTAGCTGTTTTAACATAGTTTGATTGTTCAAGGGGGCAATGCTTTCAATACTTATGAAAAAGAGTGGACATGAAATTATAAGTCAGGAGCGTCCAATCTTTTGGCTTCCCTGGACCACACTGGAAGAAAAACTGTCTTGGGCCACAGAGAAAATACTCTAACGATAGCTGATGAGAAAGAAAAAATCCCCCCAAAATCCCGTAATATTATAAGAAAGTTTACGAATTTGTGCTGCAGCCCATGGGCCACAGGTTGAACAAGCTTGCTATTAAGTGATCAGTCAGTGGATAGTATTGCCAGACATTGTGCTAGGCACTGGTTCCTGACTACAGCTTTACTCTAAAGACAAACATGCATGAATGTTACACTACGATAATGTGCACAAGAACTTCTTGGTTTTGTTAGAGGAGAAAAACAAATCATGAAAAAAAAAATGCTGGCATAGTAACTGCTGCTAATCAATGCTTTCACACAAATAAAGTACTTGGTCTTCACAAGTAATAATGTCACAACAAGGTAAAGGTTGGCAACAATCTTATTCTCTGGATGAGGGGACTGATGAGTGATAGCCAGCCTTAAGTTATACAGGAAGTAAGAACCAGGGCCAGGACTCAAACTCAGGCTTTGTGGCTGCAATCATACTCAGTCCTCAACACCAGGCTTGTGGAGCCTATCGGAGTGCAAGTGCAGAGGCTGGGAACCACATTGGTCAGTCTGAGCATGGACATGGCTTACAGACAGCACCACACACACAACTGCAAAACCGGTGAGAAATCCAGCAAGTGTGTCATCAGTGCCAGCCCCAGGGGTTGGACTGGACTAGCATCTCTGATTGCATTAGGACCGCTCAGCTTTTCTCAGGATCCCTGGGTCTCAATCTTAAGCATTTTGTCAAAATCCCTCTGTTACGGCACAATCCTTCAAAAACCTTGACATGCTGGAGAAATCTCACGTTTTATTTTAGGAAAACAAAAGAGACTAATGCTACATTTTGCCCACTGTTAGAGGGTTTCTTCAGTTGAGAAACCCTCTTGCGCCTCATCTGCTTTTATCTCTAAAGCAGATGAATTCTATCAGCTAGACCTTTGGAGGTAAACCACATAGGCCAGGACAGATTCTGAATCCAACTGAAACAACATTAAGAAGTAAGCAGAGGAAATGTAGTTACCTGCCTTGTAATAGGCCTTAAGTTGTCTGCTCCTGTAAAGGAATCTCCAGAATATTCCTCACAGAGTGGCAAGCAACGTTAAAACATCATTAGTACCAGTGTAACAGGACTATAATACTAGTTACAAATGCAATGTAAAAGCCAGATAATGTTGTTTAAATATAGTATGTAAACAACAAGTGCTTTGAGAGAAACAGCCACATGTCACAACATGGTATAAGCAAATGTCATCTCGGAAACCAGGCTACTCACTATGTTCTAGTTGGTGAAGCCATTGTACACATTCCTGAAACAGCATCATCATCTTGATACTTTTTGGTAGGTTAGAACACCAAGGAAAAGTAGCCTTGGCCTGGGGGTCCAGGACAAGAAGAAATGAGAGGAGAGCTCATTGGAAATCAGGCAGCAGGCCTGGAACACACAGAGCTCTCTTTAGGTCTGGTCTCTGTTTCCTCTTGAGAACTTATGTTTTGGAGGGACTACTATGTGTTCTTGCTCAACAGACAGAATCTCTAGATTCAGGAAGCAGAAACATTAATAAGTGGCTGGTTTCCAGAAAGTAAAGAGAAAAACCAGTTGGCTTTTTATTATACTGCAGGTGAATCCTTGCATAACCAAAGTGACACATCCATGATCATTTAAATTTTTTCTCAGTTCACACGAACATGAAAGTATAAAACTCATCAGACTTGGATAAGTTATTTAAAATGGCACAAAACCTTCCATTGTTCACGGAATCCAACCACTGCCAAAAGTTGTTCTCCTGGAGAATTCTTTAAATGATTTCTACAGCAGCCATCTCATGTTCACGTTACGTTGCTCCCTTCCTCATGAAAAAATATATATATATTTTTCCCATCATGATTCAGTTTCAATTGTTCCTCATATCCCTTCTCTTCCTTTAAGCCTCCCTGAATCACCCTCACCCACCACTGAGCTTTCTCATCTATATAATGGGGACTATAATGTCTACCTCCCAAGGGATTTGAGGATATAAAAATCCCCAGCATTCAGTGGGCCACAAATGAGGATGTGAAAATCCCCAGGATTCAGTGGGCCACAGACTCTTTCAAGACTGACACAGGTTATGAGCTCTATCCTCATTAAATGCCTACACACAAAAATTTTTACTGTGGTTTTTTTAGGGAGTTCATGAATACCTTAGGTCCTTATTTGGGAAAAATCAATGTAGTGGAACAGATGTTTTTTGAGCAGCTACTATGTGCTCAATTTTTAAAAAATCCACAATATATTTATTTGCTTGATCCTAGAATATATATAAAATACTTTTAGAATTGCTAATCCATATCTGTGTGATAAAAAAATTACTAATTACTGTAAAATATTTGTTTAGAGATCTTTTTATCTTTAGATTTATATTATAGTCAAGACAAATTACTTAGGTTATTTTCTTCCTTATTCTCTTCATTGTGGTTATGTTACTCACTTGTAATACAGTTAGGTTTATATGTTACTGTCTGCATTCCATTTTGGGTTGTACCCACACCCTGCCTTTATTTATTTATTTATCTTTTTTTTTTTTTTTTTTTTTTTTTTTTTTTTTTTTTTTGAGACAGGGTCTTACCCCATCACTCAGGCTGGAGAGCAGTGGTGTGATCTCATCACAACCTCCACTTCCTGGGTTTGAGTGATTCTCGGGCCTCAGCCTCCCGAGTAGATGGGATTACAGGTGCCCAACACCACACCCAGCTAATATTTTTGTATTTTTAGTAGAGACAGGGTTTCGCCATGTTGGCCAGGCTGGTCTTGAACTCCTGGCCTCAAGTGATCTGCCCGCCTCAGCTTCCCAACGTGCTTGGATTACAGGCGTGAGCCACTGCACCCGGCTTATTTATCTTTTGAGTACAGGAAACACTAATGTTGTTCTAAAAGTCAAAACTACACTAAGGTAAGAGAAACACCACTCCTTACCATTTTCCATTGCCCCAGTCTTTTCACCTCTTTTCCATCCATCCCCTATAGGTAGCCAATTAAATATTAGTTTCTAGATTCATCCTTCCTGCATTTCTTTTTGCAGAAATGAGAAGATACACGGATATTCTTATATCTTCTTCTCTCTTACATAAAAGGTAATGAAATGCAAAAGAATATCTATATGTATAGTCTGACTTACAATAGTTTGACTTATGATTTCTTGACTTTATGATGGTACAAAAATGATATGCATTCAGGAGAAATACTTCCAATGTTGATCTTTTCTTGGGCTAGCAAAATGTAGTACGATATTCTCTTATAATGCTGGGCAGCAACAGAGAGCCACAGCTCCCAGTCAGCCATGTGATTACCAAGGTAAACAACCTATACTCTACAGTATATAGTGTTGCCAGATGATTTTGCACAACTGTAGGCCAATGTAAGTGTTCTGAGTATATTTAAGGCAGGCTAGGCTAAGCTCTGATGTTCTCTAGGCTAAGTATATTGAGTACCTTTTCAACTTTTTATGGGTTTATCTCTATGTAACCCCATCAGAGGCCGAGGAGCATCTGTAGTATTCTACACCATACAGACTCTTTCACATTTTGTTTTTTTCACTTAACAACATATCCTGGGAATCTCTCCGTATCAGTTCATATAAATCTTCCCCATTCTTGTGTAGTACTCCACTGAATGAATGTCCCATAATTTTTTCAACCACTCCTCTATGTATGGGCATTTAGGTTCTTTCTAATATTTTGCAATTACAAACAATGCTGTCACAAATAACCTTGTGCGCATGCATCTTTGTATTGCTGGAGATGTAACTTCACAGTAAATTCCTAGAATTCCTAGAATCTGCTGGATCGTAAGTGCATATGAAGTTTGTTAGATACTGCCAAATTCCCTTCCAAAAGAGTTGTATCAGTTTGCATTCCCATCAGCAACATATAAATGTGCCTGTTTCCCCAGAGCCTCACCACAGTAATGTGCTAAATTTTTGTCTCCTCATGCACTGTGCCTGTAATGGGCAGAAACAGGTACATTCACACCACAATATCTGGAACCTGTCCACTTTTCAGCAAATACCACAGCTAACACCCTGGTCTAGGCCACCATCATGTCTTCCTTGGGCTACTGCAGTTGCTTCCTGTCTCCTTCTTACAGTCTTATCTCCAGAGAGCAGCCAAGGATACTTTAAAAAGATGACTGCCTGTTCAAAATTCTCCAGGGGCTTCCCATCTCCCTCAGAATAAAATCCAATCCTAGCACATTAAGCCCTAAGAGTCTGGCTTCCAGCTTCATCTCCTGCCGCTTTCTTCTTCACTCGCTCTGCTCCAGTTACGCTGGCTTCCTGCATGTGGCAAGGTTCTCTGCACTTGTTCCCGCTCCCCAAGATACTCTTCCCCAGATATCCACAAGGCTTACTCCCTCACAACTCTGCCCTAATGTCACTTTAGGAGAAGTCTTTTCTCTGAACCAGCTTCAAACAGTGTCCCCTCTTCCTTCTCCATCCCCTCACCTTGCTTTACTTATCTTCATGACATTCACCAATACCTGACATATTGTATTTACTGGCTGATCAATTGGTCATTTGCTTATCCACCTGTCAGTGGAATGTAAGGTTCATGAAGGCAGGATCTTTTTGTTGGGATATGATAAGCAACCAATATGTATTTGTTGAATGAATGAAATGTATGCTGAATGAGCAGTAACTCAGACTTTCTTTCTCCTATTGTCTCTTAGGCACAAATAATTCATCCTCCCCTGAACTCAGTTTGGACTTATCTTTGCAAACTGTTTGACTATTAATCATTACTATCTTGTGAAATTTCTCATACTCCTATTCTGAATTACCACAGCTTATCTCTTTTTATTTAACTTATCACTTGCTTACTTATTTCTCCCAACTGCAAAATAAAACCACTTAAAGACAGGAACAGTATATTATTCCTGTTTCTGCTTTCCTACATGGCAATGCATGGTACCCAGCATTGATCAGGGACTTGATAAATTTGTTGACTGTTCAATACTGATATACAATGCTGTTACTTTAAATGAATAGGGATAAGATTTAAAAATTATAGCTGATTAGAATGAGATCAATTGTAACCATGCTATAATAATTACTATCCCAAAAATGGACCTGAGCAATGCCCCAGTTTACAGGGAAAGAAAAAGGCAAGGAGAGGGAGAGAGAATAGCTGCCTCTGAATTTAGACAAGCAATATTTTATCTACCTCCTTAGCTCCAGAAAGGTCACTCTGCCCCTTTTCCTATCACAGAAAGAACAGCATCTAAAAACAATTTCTGATGCCCAGTTCCTAGAAATTTTCATAGCACTAGTTCTGTCCTTTCTAAACACTCTTAATCCTTGGGAAATCAATTCTCTGGCAATTATTTTCATCGCTAAATTCCATCCAATAAGACCAGTAGCTGGTGGGGAATGGTGTTTATAAGATTCAGCTTCATCCAAGTAGAAGAGAGTATGATTTCACCTAGGTTGAGAAGCAGCCTGCCTCTACAGATTCTCAAAAGGTGGATACAGCTTTAAGACCAGCTACTAACTCAACTCTTGGCCATGCTGCATCCAGCAAGACCAAACCAGAACAAAAACTGATTATTAGGAATCACTGCAACATTGGGAAAGGAGATGTTTTCAAACTAGTCTGGTACAGAAAGTGACAAAATGGTCAGGCTGTACAGTGGGAGATACCCATACTTGCAAAGACTGTGAGTAATGGTGAAACTACTGTTACCACGTAATAGCAGCTATATTTACATAACAGCTGCAATTTCAAACTTACTCTCAAGCTAAAAAAATGCTGTGTGATAAGTGGCTGAGGCATTTTGCGTCAAAATAACATGATGCCTTTCTTTCAATGTCCAGGTGTGGCTATTCTGAGGTCGCAAAAGTTATGTGGACAAATAAGAACTTATTCCTTTTCTGAGAATGTCAGGATGGGAAGTCAATCTCTATTCTTACTCTACAAAGAATTCCTGGAAGTTCTTCCCAATCTTTGCACAAATATGGACAAGGCTGTCATCCTGCTTACCGTGCCTGCTGATAAACCGGATACAGCTTTCCACCACCAGAGGAATTGCCTGGCTGGAGTCCTGAAAAGCCAAAGGGAAACACAACATTAGAATCTTCAAACAGGGATAGCCCAGGGTCAGAGAAAATGGGCCAAATCGTGCAGAACTGTCTTAGTGGATCAGTGGCCGGTCTACAAAAAAGCACCTGGCCTGTCCTCCAAGTTTCAGAGCACAAAAATACAACCACCTACATAGAATGCTACACAGATGCCTTAAAGTCAGCATGTCCTAAATAAAACTGATCATCTTTTATCCCAAACCAGTTTCTCACCACCTTCTCCACCACCTAATTAATCAATACATTCTGTCATGTCTGCCTTCTAAATATCTCTCAAATCCATTTGCTTCTCTCTATCTCAATTGCCACCAACCTAGTTCAATCCACCAATACCTCAATTCCCATCCCTGCCATCTTCTGACCCGCATTTCTCTTCCTTCACATAGTGATTGGGCAATCTTTAAAAGTGCACATTTCATTATTTAAACTCTTTCAAAGACCTCTCATTACTCTCTTACACAGCTTTGCATGCCAGGAATCCTGCCTGTGCCTCCAGTTCCACTGCCTGTTCTTTCCCCTGGCTTCTGCTATAGTCATGCTGGCTATGTTTCTGTTCTGCAGTCTTCCTTTGCCTCGTGGCTTTGCCTGAGCTGTTCCTGCTGGGGGCATGTTCTCCTTAACCCTGATTGTGATTCCAATGTGTGGATGTGAATATTTGTTGGCACTTGTCACCACTACAGCTCAAACTTCATAAGGGCAGATTCTATGTCAATTCCTGGTTGTCCAGGGTTGGCCATGATGCTCTCACATAAGAGGTGCTCAATTATTCTCAGTTGAAGGTAGCAGAATGAACCAATGGGAGCTTCAGAAAGACGGTTTGTTTGGTATAAAGGTAAGAAAGAAAAGAAAAACTACCTCTAAATAGTGGGGACTAACAGGTACTAAGCAAAGAAGCAGGCCTCCCAGATGTCAATCTTTGCTCTGTTGTTTTGCTTCACAATCTGGCTCATGTCACTGAACTTTTTGGGGCCTCAATTTGCCTTCTACAGACTGGGGAGGGGACTGGCGGCAAGGAGAGTAATATTTCCTATTAGCACATGAACATTAGTGCCTACCATTTATAGAGAAATTTAAAGAGGTATGAGACCATGTACTAAGTCTTTTAGACGGACTGGTGCTGGTAACAATCCTATGGAGTACATATTATTATTATTATACTCATTAAAATGAAAAAGTGAGGCCAGGTGCGGTGGCTCACACCTGTAATCTCAGCACTTTGGGAGGCCAAGGCCAGTAGATCACTTGAGATCAGGAGTGTGAGCCCAGCCTGGGCAACAGACTCTGTCTCTACTAAAAATAGCCTGGCGTGGTGCTGCACACCTGTGGTCCCAGCTACTTGGGAGGCTGAGGTGGGAGGACTGCTTGAGCCCAGAGGACAGAGGTTGCAGTGAGCCAAGATCAAGCCACTGCACTCCAGCCTGGGTGATAGAGCGGGACCCTGTCTCAAAAAAGAAAAAGAAAAGAAAAATGAAGAAATGAAGGCTTAGTAAGGTTAAGTAGCTGCTATGGTCACATAGCTGGCAAGTGGCAAAACCAGGATTCAAACCCAGGCAATCTCCTTCGGAGACCTAACACTTTACCACTACCCATACTGCACCCTAGCAGTTCAGCAAACATTGCCAGGTGTACATACCAAGTATTACTCAAAACTAGTAGGGTTTTATTTTATATTTTAAACGATTTTATTGTTTTTAGAGACAGGGGTTCCCTCTGTAGCCTAGGCTGGAGTGCAGTGGTGTGATCATAGCTCAATGTAACCTTGAGCAAATAGTCTCAAGTGATCCTCCCGCCTCAGCCTCCTGAGTAGCTGGAACTACAGGTACCCACACCACACCCAGCACATTTTTATTTTTTCAGAGGGTCTCGCTATGTTGCCCAGGCTGGTCTCAAACTCCTAGCCTCAAGCAATCCTCCTGCCTTAGTCTCCCAAAGCGCTGGGATTACAGGTATGAACCATGGTACCTGGCCTAAACCAGTAGGGTTTTATAATGCAGCTGAATGTACAATAATTCAGCTGTGTGGAAGAAAGAGATCAGGGAGAGGGGCCCGAACTTAACTAGAAAGGGCTTTAGATGTTCAGGACAGAGACTGGACTGTCAAGTGGGATGGGTCTGTGTAGCTTCTGCCTGTTTGACAGGTTTGCGTGGATCCCTCCCATGGCTCTGAATTTGCTACTGTAGCCATAGGGTTTGGCCACTATTAGGCAAGCAGCTGGGTCTCACAAAGAAGTCAGGCTGAGAGAAGAGCTGACTTAGCCTCTAACTCTCAAGCTTTCTGGGAACCAGAGATGACGCCAAAGGGAGTACTGTATATGCCAAGGTGGAGCTGGTGTCAGGATGGTCTCAGTGACCCAAATGCTCATCTTCATGACCCCTAAACCCATCTGTTTCCTCCAGCTTTCCAACTACAGCAGCCAGTGTCTGCCCTCTTGTCAGCATCACTGACTGGCCAGTTAGGCTAGCGTGATCTCAGGGGAAGAATCCTTGTCTTCTCTTCCTTATTCTAAGGAAGAAACTGGGTTCCACTATAAAAATGCCAAAAAAAGCTCAGTTTGGGGAAGTCTTTTATGTTTACAGACTTCTGTTATTACATTTCTCATTTATAAATAATAGCAGCAGAAAAATGAAACTAGAGTCCTATCTCTCACCATATAGAAAAACAAATCAAAATGGATTAAAGACTTAAATGTAAGACCTGAACTATGAAATGACTAAAAAAAATCACTGGGACAATGCTTCAAGGATACTGGTCTGGGCAAAGATTTTTTGAGTAAGACCTCAAAAGCATAGGCAACAAAAGCAAAAATAGACAAATGGGATTATCTCAAGCTACAAAGCTTTTGCATAGCAAAGGAAATGATTAACAGAGTGAAGAGACAACCTAAAGAATGGGAGAAAATATTTGCAAACTATCCATCTGATAAGGGATTAATAACCAGAATATATAAGGAACTCAAACAACTCAATAGCAAAAAAACCAAACTATCTGATTTAAAAATGGGCAAATGGTTTGAATAGGCATTCTCAAAAGAAGACATACACATGGCCAACAGGTATGTGAAAAAATACTCAATGTCACTAATCATGAGAAATGCAAATTTTTAAATAATCTCGCCCCAATTAAAATGGCAATTATCAAAAAGCCAAAAAATAAATGCTGGCAAGGATGCAGAGAAAAGGGAATGCTTGTACACTGCTGGCAGGAATATAAATTAGTACAGCCATCACGGAAAACAGTATGGAAGCTCCTCGAGAAACTAAAAATAGATCTACCATATGATCCAGCAGGCCCATTGCTGGTTATATATCCAAAAGAAAAGAAATCAGTATATTGAAGTATCAGTATAACTGCACTCTCACGTTTATTGTGGCATTATTCACAACAGCCGAGATATGGAAGCAGCCTAAGTGTCCATCAATGGATGAATGGGTAAAATGTGGTATATACACACAATGAAATATTATTCAGTCATAAAAAAGAATAAAATTCTGTCACTTGCAGCAACATAGATGGAACTGGAGGACATTGTGTTAAGTAAAATAAGTCAGGCACAGAAAGATAAATACTGCATATTCTCACTTGTATGCATGAGCTAAAAAAGTTGATTGCATGAAGACAGAGAGTAGAACGATGGCTTCCAGAGATTGGGAAGGGTAGCAGGGAGTGGGGGGTTAAGAGGTGAGGTTGGGCCAGGTGAGGTGGCTCATGCCTGTAATCCCAGCACTTTGGGAGACTGAGGCGGGCAGATAACCTGAGGTCAGGAGTTCAAGACCAGCCTGGCCAACATGGTAAAACCTTGTCTCTACTAAAAATACAAAAATTAGCTGGGCACGGCAGCAAGTGCCTGAAATCCCAGCTACTTGGGAGGCTGAGGCAAGAGAATTGCTTAAACCCGGGAGGTGGAGGTTGCAGTCAGCCAAGATTGTGCCATTGCACCCCAGCCTGGGCAACAAGAGCGAAACTCCATCACAAAAAAAAAAAAAGAAAAAAGAAAAAAGAAGTGAGGTTGGGCAGGGCGCAGTGGTTCACGCCTGTAATCCCAGCACTTTGGGAGGCTGAGGCAAGCGGTTCACCTGAGGTCAGGAGTTCGACACCAACAAGGAGAAACTCTGTCTCTACTAAAAATACAAAAATTAGCCAGGCGTTGTGGCGCACGCCTGTAATCCCAGCTACTTGGGATTTTCAAGGCACGAGAATCGCTTGAATCGGGGAGGCAGAGGTTGCAGTGAGCTGAGATCGCACCACTGCAGCCCAGCCTGGGCAACAGAACAAGATCCTGTCTCCAAAAAAAAAAAAAAAAGTGAGGTTAATGGGTATAAAAATAGTTAGAATAAGTAAGTTCTAATGCTTGATAGCACAGTAGGATGATAATAGGTAACAATAATTTATTGGATATTTCAAAATAGACAGAAGATTTGGAATGTTCCCAACACACACACACCAAAAAATGATATGTGAGGTGATAGACACCTTAATTACCCTGATTTGGTTATCACAAATTGTATGCATGTATCAAAATATTACATGTACCCGTAAGTATGTACAATTATTATGTATTAATAAAAATTATTTAAAAATACTAGCAGCAGAGATAATGAAGATAGTGATGTGAGTGTTTGCATAGTTTTGTTGGTCCTAGGTTTATATATTATGACCTAGAGGGAGAAAAGCTGGAAGGCTTACAGGCTACTGGCTTCAACAAACTGTGTGAGTACAAACTTTGGCCAGCATATGCAGGAAATGGAGTATCAGTGGTAAAGGTAAGTACGAAGGGTTGGCAGGAAACAGGGCAAGAAAAATATTAACCTGCATGTTTGTGGTTACCAGCAGCAATCACATGCAGCTCCCAATGGATAATCTGTGGCAGACAAGGGTGGGCTACAGATGACCTGTCCTACTGCACAAGCATTTTCTAGTCCCCACTGCTCCAGTGGAGTCTAAGAGTCCAGTAGGAGCATAAAATGGACAAAGTCACAAAGGCTTTGAACACTCCTGCCATCCTCCTCTCTCCTTGTAGTGTTTCTGAGCAATGAGTAAATCTGAGCAATGAGTAATTTCCCTGGGACGTGCCTGTGCACTCCTGTGGTGCCACGAAGACCAGCACTTCACCATTGCCTTTGTATGGAGTTGACTGAGTTTATTTTATTTTATTTTGAGACAGAGTCTCACTCTTGTCACCCAGGTTGGAGTGCAATGGCACGATCTCGGCTCACTGCAACCTCCGCTTCCCAAGTTCAAGTGATTCTCCTGCCTCAGCCACATGAGTAGCTGGGATTACAGGTACCCACCACCACGGCTGGCTAATTTTTGTATTTTTAGTGGAGACGGGGTTTTACCATGTTGGCCAGGCCAGTCTCAGACTCCTGACCTCAGGTGATCCACCCATCTCAGCCTCCCAAAATGCTGGGATTATAGGTGTGAGCCCTGACTGAGCAGTTTCTACGTTTTTACACACTATTTGTCTCCTCCTTTCTCCTTCTCTTCTTCCCTCCTCTGATGTTAGAAACCCTTGTCAGTTTAATTCCCTCATATACTTTTTTTTTTTTGGTCATGAAATCTTAGGGTTAGAAGGGGCCTTTAAGGAATCAGGCCAAATTATCATCCAATCAGATTAAGGGAACTTTAAACCAAAAGTAGAGGGAGAAAGGTAGGGCCTAAGTTGGAAAACATAGTAAAGCAGTGGTCCGGTGATTTGCAGGAGAAAACAATCAGAAAGGGACGGGCACAGTGGCTCATGCCTGTAATCCCAGCACTTTGGGAGGCCGAGGCAGGTGGATCACTTGAGCTCAGGAATTTGAGACCAGTCTGGGCAACATGGTGAAACCCGGTCTCTATAAAAAAAAAAAAAAAAAAAAAAAAAAAACAAAACATAAATTAGCCAGGCGTGGTGGTGTGCACCTGTAGTCCCAGCTACTTAGGAGGCTGTGGTGGGTGCACTGCTTGAGTCCAGGAGGTGGAGGTTGCAGGGAGCCAAGATCGTGCCACTGCACTCCAGCCTGGGTGACAAAGCCAGATCCTGTCTCAAAAAAAAAAAATCAGAAAGGTGGCCAGAAAATCTGTGAATATGCATTATCTGGCATAATTTCACATGAGTAAGAGCGTTGGAGTTTTTGTTAGGTACTTATTTGTACTACATTTGTTAATTTTCTTTTTTACCAAGGGAGAAAATACAAATCTTTACAACAGATTATATGTGAGTAATGAGGGAAAAAAGCATCAAAGATAAGATTTGGGGCCTCAGAGACTGTGAAGAATGGAGTTCCCCTGAACACAAACAGAGAAGTGAGGGGAGGGGCTACGCAAATCACAATGTGATGGGGGAGGGTGAGACTGATGCTGAAGGTAGAAGGTGCTATCACAACTTTCAAGCATAAATGTCTAGGCGATCACTCAGGAGTTACACCCAAAGACTCAAAAGAACAGCATTATAGAACAAAAGAATGCTTAGGGAAGAAGAGAAAGATTCATCTAAGGGAACAAGAGTGACAAGGGAAAGAATATAGAGAGACATCGTGAGAGGACAGAGCCCTGGAGAAATGCCTCAATTTAGAGGAACAGAGAAAGGCCAACAAAGAAGATATGAAGTCATGGCCAGGAAAGAAATAATGCTGAGCTTACAGGGAGCAGGGAAGGCCTGGAAGCAGCAGTGGGACTGTCTCCTTTTTTAAAAAGGTCTGGGATGGTTTAAACCTAGTCTTTGACGGGGTCAAAAATGACTGGAACACATTAGGGACCCTCAAAACAAAACTACTAGCTTCTTCCTCTTGTTTGCCTGATTTGCCATAAACAAATAATTACTTCCTTGTTACTTATACAAGATTACTCACCTTCCAAGTAACTTACTATCTATTTTACCTTCCTGACCATCTTAGGAAAACTTTTTGCTGATCCACTAGTAGATTTGAACTGCTAGAGAGAAACTGGGGCAGCCAAATGAAAACAAGATCTTTATTTGATTGGGGATTTTGGTATATCCTGTAACCCCTATGCAAATCTAGCACCAGGCAAACACACTTTGCCTGCAACTGCTTAGGTGCAGCAGGATGCAAACCAGAGGGGTGCTGTTCCCCTCCAACGGGGAGCCCAACCAAGGGCACATAGCACCTGCCAAACTGATGTCTCTGGCACTCCTGTAGCCACCATGGAGGTTGCAAACCCCTTGCAAACATGCTCCAGCTATAAGCAAGATGCCTGGTTTCAACCCAGGAACTGAAAAGAACAAACTTCAAGTTCATTTCTTTTCTTAAAGAGAAAATGGCTTGCTCCCTCTGCAAGATATGCACTATTAATTTTAAATGCACTAAATTATCCCTAGGAGTCACTCCACTCCTCTCTAGTTTTAAATGAAATTATGGAAGAAAGAGGAAGAAGAAAGAAATAGAGGAAAAAGAGAGAGGAGAGTTGCAATTAAATTTTATAATTAAAAGATGTGTAATTGCATCTGATGGCATTCTCATTAAGATGAGATCCAAAGTAGAGAAGGGAAAAACAGTGACAGCAAAGCTAAGACAAGCGAGGCCTGTATCATCCAAGTTCCCCAGCTTAATGGTCCACCCTGTCAGAGCAGTCAGATGAGCTGAAGAAATGCCGGGGCTGCCAACACCATAGAAATCACGCACCCTCTTTATTCGATTATCTCCCTGTGGCTACAGCCACTGAGAATTACCCAAAATGATTTTTTAAAGCCTGGATTAGCTTTCCCCTGAGCAGACACAAAGATATTTCTGAGCTCTCTCCACCCGCCCTCCCTGCTGTCTACTGCATAGCTGGTATGAGCTTAGGGGACATAAAATCATTTCAGTATTTGCCATAAAGTATAATTAGGACGTCAATTTTGCTACTGCGAAAAATATTTAAATTAATTTTTTTTAAACAAGCACAAGTGCTGTTTAGATTATCCATTGATGTGGATTATCCATGCCACTGCTCTCTAAGATTCCTCCTAATATGGGTAATGAGAGTTGGCTGCCCAGTGGCAGATTTTAATACAACACTGAAGATCATGCACCAAATTGCAGAGTCAAACGGCTCTTGCCTATCATTCCCAGACCGGACTTAATCTTTGCACTGTTAGCATGTCTTAGGAATCCATCTAGAATGACTACGCCACCAGAAACAATCAAACAAAATCTGCCAACTTAAAGCGAGATTGTCTGGTCTAGCTAATTAGGTGCTGTGAGTCACTGATATGCTAGCACATATGCAGGAAGTGTCAAGCCTCTTTTGAGGTCTTGGAAAAGGATGCCATGGGCAGTTCTGGAAGAATCTGCACCAATCAAACCAAACCCCTAGTATGCAAGAGGATAAATGACTAGAAAAGGAGAGGAACAAGTCAAAAAGACTATGGGCACTCCAACTAGTTAAATCAATGATATTGCCACAATATTAAACATACTATGACTAAATGATAACATTCCAAATGCAGGCATGAAGTCAGAGGTGTCAGTCCTGCACACAGTGGCGCTCAATAAATGCCTGTGGGATGGACTATATTTTCAGGCCAGACCAGCCTGGCCCCGGTTGGGCCCTTACCTGTTTCCTCACAGTTGAGCTGCGCCTGTGACCAATCCCGCCGAAATCAGAGTGGACCAATCCAGCAACAAGGAAGAAAAAGAGAAAAGTGGGACGAATGAGATACACAACAAGTCTTAAACCCAGAAGTAAAGTTTTTAATAATTAAAACAATCTGTGTGGTGGCTAATGAAACATGTGGCATCACTCAGTTCAGTCCCAGAAATGGCTAAGAGACTTGATAAATAACTTCCACAATAAAGCCTACTAAAGCTCTTTTTTTTTTTCACAAAAGCACAGGCGTCCCTGCTTTTAATGTCTAGCACTACTCAAAATTAGAACAGGAGAGAACTGGTTCAATTTGTAGTAAAATATATTTGGGTTAGACAATAAGAAGATTTTTTTGTCTGCTAGGAGACACTAGGAAACACCAAAGGATGCTACAATTTTTGTTTTGTTTCTCTAGGAAATCCTTAAAGATTGCTATCTTTACAGGGAATAATTTTTCTGGATTTAGAGTGCAGAACATCTAGTTTGGGAAGAACCTTGAGGATCCTCTCAGTCAATGTTTTCCAATCTGTGTTTAGCCTCAGAAGCCTTTTCTCAAAGGGAATCTGACTCACAGGCACAACACCCAAACCAAGGAGGCAGGGCTGTCCTGCTCTGAGTGAAGGATGGGACCAGAGCCAGGTTGCTGGTCACTGCTCTGTTCCTGCCATCAGGCCACTCCTGAGGAACCCCTTTGGAATCCTAGAGCTCCTTGAATCTAGTGGAGTGCTCTGGTCTTATAGAAGAGGAAACCAGACTTCAGAGAGGGGAAAAGCATGGCCCAAGGTCTCACAGCAAAATAACTCAGCACCAGGAAATTCAATTCAGCTCTTTTCAGTCCTACAGAGCTTTCCACAGACTCAGGAGCTCAGGTGAACTTACATTAAGACGCTTAACACCAAAAAGATGTGTTCCAGAGAATCCCATTAATCTGGTTCCCTCCAGTCATCAAGACTGGTATATTAATGGGATCTTTATTGTAATTCACAATGACAAAACAATGAAAGTCAAATGAAGCTATCTCTAAATAATGAGCCTATAATTGTAAATGGCCTCATGATTATTATGTGTTTTGGCAGATATAAGTGGTTGATATAATGGGTTAACCCAGGGTCTCTAAGGAGTCCAACCCATTAAAGCCCCTTCTCTAGTCAAATAAGCACATTTCTAGGCATCTGAGAACTGTTGGATGAATGAATACCTTGCTCTCCAACAGCTCACAAATTTTCTCATAGCAGCACTGTGACTGAGGGAAAATATTTGGCTGGGGTGGAGGAGGAAGGAGAAGGTGGGGAAAGATTGGGAGGGGTACATACTTGTACATCAGGCAAATATTTCTACCAATGCTCTTTGGCAAGCCAATGCAATGTAATATTTCATTATCCAGCAACAGTCACTACTAATTAGGGGCTGCCTTCTTTTCTGGGCATAAAAAAAAAATCAAATGCCATCTCCTGATCTTTCTCTGGGTCAAAGACTCCCCAGAGCCCCTATGTTGAAGTCTGGCAGCTAAGGTTAGGTTACCAGAATCCTCTACAGTTGAATGTTTATGTTCCTTGCAATTCAGTGGCGTCTGGGGGTCTCTGGTACAATTTCAGCGAATGACAACTCCTTTCACTCAGTTCTGCTTAGCTCCTTCTCGAAGTCCCAGAAAACCCCATTTCTATCTGAGATCAGATGGGGTCAGCAAGGCAAAGGGAACTAAACAAACCCCGCCCCAGGCCATTGCTCTGTAAAGTCATTCAATGCCTTTACAACTCAACTCCTTGGCTCTCTCCCAGACTAAGATTGCTCTACCCACCAGGCCTCTATCCCTTCCCAGGCCTGTCCCAGGCCATACTCACCTGGCTAGACTGCAATCTGTCCGCTGACCTGTTGGAAAGACAAAGGCAAAAAGCATATGTTAAAGGAGAAGGGGTGAAGGAGGGAGACCCACTCCTACTAACTACCATGCCTATCTCCCCTAGAAGCCACAGTATAACAGTGTGTAGCAAAAGAGAGGAGAGAGAGAGAGACAGAGACAGAGAGAGAGAGAGACAGAGAGACAGAGAGACAGAGAGAAAGAAGAGAAAGCACCAAGACCCTCTTTCTGGGCAAGAACTGTTTCTGATGCTGATTCCCAGTCCAGGTCGGTCTCCCTAAACCTTAGAGCCAACTCTGCTTCCCAATGGGAACACAGGGATGGATATAGTGGAACAATAGCAACACAAATCATACTTAATAAAATAAATTATTAGAAGCCCTCCCAGAGATGAAATTCAGCTTCTCTTATGTTGGATGTGTGTGTGATGGGGTGGAAGGCCAAGTTTACTTGCTCCTGAGTGTAGACACACACACACACACACACACACAGAGTTGGAGGCTGAGAGAACAAGAGGAGCTGTTTGCGGGACAGAACAGAGAAGATATGGATATTCTAGCTTGAGATTCAGAGTAAATTCTCCTGTTAGGTTTGACGGAGGTGGCAAGGGAGATGGGAGATACAATGTTGATACTACTAGTAAATCATGGTTCTCAATTCAATAGTGGGCCTTAGGAGTTCAATGGGTCATTGCTAGCTTTTAAAAAAATGAAACTGAAAATCTTCAAGTTCATGAGAAGTATTCTCATGTTTTAAAAAAATATACATGCATGTCTACACGGGAAATGATGTGATATATATTGCTTTCTTTGGATCCACAGTTAATGAAGCTTGATCTGTTTTAGACCTGCATTATTTAAACCAGGGGCAAACCCTAGCAGGTGCTGAGCCGAGGAAGTAAAAATCAGCTCCCACACTCCTCCCCATCCAGGCTGTTGCAAAGGCAACTTCAAGGGCTGGGGGAGGAAGGGCAGGGCCTTTCCTTGCTGCTAAAGTTTGGCAATTGTTGCTTATAGTTCAGCTCATCTTGAGCAATGCCATCCCCCACCCCTAACTGTCTCTCGTTACCAAAGGCTCAGCTCTTATGTGCAAAAATATTATTCTGAGCCATTATTTTCAACATCTGTTCCATTTCCATTCTGGAATATTCATACACATCAATTATCCCTCTACGGCAAGAACAAGGGACTCCTGTATTATGGTGACAAATACATTCAGAAGGCAGGGACGTGATGACTTGCACACATAAAGATTTACAGTTTTGTTTTTTTCTTTATTGCTAGAACTTGTCATCTTTAGATTAAGGCAATTTGCAGCACTAATGAATGGTCAGCCTTCGTTCCTCCATAGTAGCACATTTAGTGCATAAAAGTGTGAGTAAACCCATTCACTCACACACACAAGTGTGAGCGTATATGCATCTGTATGACCCCAAGGCCCTGCTCTCTGTCTTACTTATGGACTGTGCTTAGACTGTCTTGTTTCTCCGTGGAGCAATCTGATAACCCTAGAGTAAGGATTTTCTATAAGCAAAGTTTGGTCCTCAGTGCCTGAACTTGTTTAGTATGAGTCCTTTTGGTGGTGAGGAAGAGAGAACAGAAATTATCTAACAGGCTTTCTTCACATAAAAGAAAATGCCTTAAAAGTCATAAGATTGGGCTGGGCATGGTGGCTTACGCCTGTAATCCCAGCACTTTGGGAGGCTGAGGCAGGCAGATCACCTGAGGTCAGGAGTTTGAGACCAGCCTGGCCAACATGGTGAAACCCCATCTCTACTAAGAATACAAAAAAATTAGCCAGGCATGGTGGTGGGCACCTGTAATCCCAGCTATTTGGGAGGCTGAGGCGGGAGAATTGCTTGAACCTTGGAAGCGGAGTTTGCAGTGAGCCGAGATCACACCATTGCACTCCAGCCTGGGCGACAGAGCAAGACTCCATCCCCCCAGAAAAAAAGTCGTAAGATCAGCCATGCATAGTGGCTCATGCCTGTAGTCCCAGCACTTTGGGAGGCTGAAGTGGGTGGATCACCTGAGGTCAGGAGTTTGAGACCAGCCCGGCCAACATGGCAAAATTCCATCTCTACTAAAAATACAAAACTTACCCAGGCGTGGTGGCACACGCCTATAATCCCAGCTACTCAGGAGGCTGAGGTGAGAGAATCGCTTTAATCCAGGAGGTGGAGTTGGCAGTGAGCCGAGACGGTGCCACTCCACTCCAGCCTGGGTGACACAGCGAGACTCCATCTCAAAAAAAAAAAAAAAAAAGTCATTAGATAAAAGATTAGAGAAAAAAACTAATCATTTGGGAAATCATCCAAGGCAGGAAAAGGACAGGGCAAAAAAGGCGGGTAGGAGGCTCCAGTATAATAAGAAGTGAGGCTCCAATTCCTGGGGCCAATGAGCCAAGGAGTACTGCACACTTTCCTAAACTTTGCAGTTCGTCTAAGGAGTGCTCAAGAATTTATTTTAAAATGTCAGATCTCTGTGCAAGTACAGGCTTGCCTGTAACTGAGGTTAGCCATATTCCCTGCAGCTTCTCCCTTCCTCTCCCTCCTATCTTTAAGTGAGGAGATTAGTGGGACAGGGAGGCGGTGTGGGGCATTCAGAGGCATCCCCAACTTGGGAATCCCATTAATCATAGAATGCTGAGAGCTAGGCAGGAAATCTGGGCAGGGTGCCAAAAAACCCTGGGGAAGCTTCTCTTTCAACCTCCACCTTCTGTTTGACAGTTGAGGAGAGAAAGTCCAGAGTGCCAGTCCAGTTCTCTGCCTTGCTACTTTCCAGGGTCTGGTTAAAATCATTCTATGAGACAAGACAGTCCATTCAGCACCACGGCCTCAGCATAGCCACAGGAGAGAGGGCTGCCACTTAAACAGCATTAAGAGCTTTCAAAGCAGAAGGAAACTGATGTTCTTTCTGGAAGCTATAGAAAGCGGCAGTCTGTCCATCTCCTGCATTTGAGAATTCTCTCCTCTCAGAGCAGCTGCGTATCTCATCTCACGGCTCCCTACCTTCTTGCTCCAGTCTCAGTGCTGCCACAGAGGAGCTAGAAGTTTTAACAAAGTGTCTGGAGAATAAATAACCCCTCAGCCTCTCTACCCTGAAGTGGCAGAGGAGGCAAGGGTGGGGGGACCGGGTGGAGAGCAGGCACACTCCATTTAAACAAATAGATGATACACGTTAGTGCTTCATTAAGCATTGGCCTTTTCCCATTACTCAAGCAGTCATTTGGGGCATGTGCTTCCACATCAAACAAGCCGGGAAAAGAAAGGCATTCATATAACAAGACCAGTCCACTTGGCTGAAGATGGAGGCGTGTGCTCAGCAAGAAAGCTCCAGCTGGCCTCACTGTCAAGCCTCCAGCAGAGGGTTCCCACACTCACTTTCTCCCAGGGTTTTCTGCAGAAGGTCATGCTTGGCTTGTAACTTGGTGATGAGGTTCCTGCCCTCCAGGTACTCTTTCATTTTCTGTAAGAGAGGAGGAGGAGGCAAAAAGGAATCAGATCCTGAAGAAGAAGAAAAAAAATCACAGATGCTCAGCTGAACAATTCCCCTTTACAGAGGTCATTTGGTTTCTGACCCAATTTCCACCAGTCCATTTTTTAATTTCTTTAAGGCACTGATCATATGGGCAGCTGCTGATTTTCATGGTGGATTAATATCCTTCTCCATGTTTTTTCTGGGAGTTCCATGATGGCCAGTATAAAGAAACTGTTTCCTAGAGCCCCTCTCCCGTGGTTTCACTGAGGAAGAGCAGGGAGGGTGGATGAACTCATTGAGCCCTGATCTTCTTGGTGTGAGGACACATACCTGCTATCTGTCACCTCTACTGACATCCTGCCCTGCCCTGGCCTCTAGGCAGGAGTGGGGGAGGGGGGCATTCCATCACACCAGGAGCAGTGCCAATGGCAGGCTTAGCCCCTGCCTCAGCTGCAAGCCTGGGATGTGGAGCATCTTTGAGCCATATCCTCAACAGCTTCCTTCTCTATTCTGCATGGAGTCTTTATGGAAAGCTTTGGATTTCTGAGCACTCAGTGGAAGGGGCTGCCATCCCCCACTTGCATACACACATCCAGGTCCAAACACAAATGTGATCCCACCTGCTCTCACAGTCAAAATACGACTGCTGTGCTGCACTTTCAGATTTGTTCTCTCTCAACCCTCATCTGCCCAGTGAGAGACTGTATGTCCCCAGACGATTCACTGAATCTTCAAAACAACCCTAGGAACTATCATTATCATCATCATCATCTCCATTTTACACATGAGAGCACTGAGGTTTTGAGAGTTTAATTAAGTTGCTCAAGGTCAAACAGTTAGTGAGTGGTAAAGTCAGTGTCCAAATACAGGCAGTTTGACAATACAGCATGTGCTCTTAACCATTATGACAAAATGTCCCATCCATCATGGTACAGAGCAGGAGAAGGAGAGAACTAAGCTTCATAGTATTAACGCTCTATGCATGCAGCAACATAGCAGGTTTTAGAGCACTTTACCACATATTCTCTCATTTGACTCTTACAATAAACAACTGCACAGCACATAGGGAAGATATTACTTCCTTATTACAGACAAGATGATCTCAGGGGAGGGGAGGTATCAAATAAATTGCTGAGAGTTGCAAGCTAGCAAGTGGTAGTGTCAGGCCCAACCCAAGGCCTTTGGATTTTTAAAGTATCTTTTCCGCTCTCCTCCACAGCCATTCTTTGGGTCTTAGTTTGCCTTGATCACCTCCTGCTGCAGTGGTTCATCCTCCAGATCAGGGGCTATCTGCCTACGTCTGAACTCAGAAGTCAAACGGCCAGGTTTCCCAAAGTGTGATCCGTGAATTACTGGTGACATGTGAGATCACTGAGGTAGTTAGGTGGATGCACCACTTTAAATGGTAATAGTTCTGTCTGTCTTTTAATGTACATTAAGTAAAACATATAATTATACATCAAACCTTTGATTTCACTTAGGATTAAGAGTGATAGAAAGAAAACGTGAACGGAGCCAGGTGCGGTGGCTCAGGCCTATCATTGCAGCACTTTTGGAGGCTGAGGCAGATGGATCAGTTGAGGACAGGAGTTTGAGACCAGCCTGGCCAACATGGTGAAACTCCATATCTAACAAAAATACAAAAATTAGCCAGGCGTGGTGGTGAGTGCCTGTAATCCCAGCTACTTGAGAGGCTGAGGCGGGAAAATTGCTTGAACCTGGGAGGCGGAGCTTGCAGTGAGCCAAAATCGCACCACTGCACTCCCGCCTGAGCGACAGAGCAAGACTCCGTCTCAAAAAACAAAAAACAAACAAAAAAAGAAAAGTGAACAAATATGAGTTACTTTTACTCTATACTTTTCTGTACAATGTGAACTTTTAACTAAGAGCTTGCATCTGATTCTTTCTCTTGTTTAAAAACAAAAGAAAAATCTGCTTTCTCTGGGACGCAGTGCCTAGACCTCCCATGTTCACCCAGATGGTCCTGTGGGTACCATGCAAATCTCCATGACAGCACTTCTCATACAGCCCTGTCACAGAGGGTTTATTACTCATGTGTCTTTTTCTCCAGACTTCTTCCTCCCTATGGTCAGAGACCATGTCATTCATTATTCTTTGCACCCCTGATAGTACCATGCCTAGCAGATAGCAGATACTCAATAAATGCATGATGAATAAATGAATGAGCAGTCTCACTCTCCTCTGGGTAGACCCTTCCTCAGCAGTCACAAACCAAGCCTCTAGTGTGCCCGTACTCACTGAATTAAAAATAAAACAAGCCAAAACCAAATCTTACTCCAAATCATTTCTACTGCCTTATTCATGATCTGTTCCCTCTGTCCCTTTATGCTTTTGCACAAGAACATCTGCAAGGAAAGAGGCTCTGTTGTCACCTTCCCTTTTCCATCTGTTCCAGATGCCAGCTCACCTGCTGTCATTCTTCCTGGGGTAATATCCGAATCCCCAACCAATGCCTAATTGTGGACTTGAAACAGTACGTTAGGGCCCAGAGGTGGAAAGCCTTCAGGAAATATCCATTGCCAACAATGCAAGCCTCAAAAGCCTCTCTCTTTGGAAGGTTATCCCAGGAGACTCTAAAGGTTTCCTAATGAGGAAAATTCACCAAGAAGCTGTAACCTTCAAAACAAGACCAGACTGCTCAGAAAACAGCCACAGTTCTCAAAGGAGACGGATGCAAATTCCTTCCTCTCACTACTTGTGATTCCGGAAATCATTTTTTAAACTCATGTTCACAATTCATTAGTTAACTCTGGCTGTCACTTGATGAACCATTAAAATAAATAACAATCTCGTCAAGATGTACGATGGATTACCTCTTCGGGTTCCATTAAATCCTGAAGGATCATAACTGTGTCGAGATATGAACTGCATCCCTAATACTGGTGTGGAAACCATGGTTAGAGTGTTCCATCCAGGTAAGCCAGGTATGGAAAGGTAAAGGCATCTCAGAGTCTGCAGGCATGTTATTTTATTTATCACTCCCCCATCCCACCCATAAGTCAGCATTTATCCATATGAGAGACTTGCTGGGGATAAGTGACCTTGTCTTTAATTGGTGGAAGTGAGTTAGAAGGCTTCTATTGCTGCTGGACAGACACACAGACAAAGGAGTTGAGACCGCTGAAGAAGGCAAGGGAAGAATAGGTGGTTTTTAATGATTTCTGGAGATGAGGGGGGCCAGGAAAAGGGATGCTTATAATCTCCAACCTCAAAATTCCTTCCTTGGGCAACGAGGATCACTTTCCTTACTTAGGGCATGTTCCAATATTAGGTAATTCTTTTTTGTTCCTTCACCAAACACCCAAAATCAATGTGGTTACCTGGGGTTTCCCTCAATGAAGGAGGAAAAGAATGGGTAATATTTTATTCTAGGTATCACCAAAATAAAATCAAGTTCCTAAAACACAGTCTGACCAGTGCCCACCCCCAACAACTTTCACACTCAAAATAATCAAAACTGAGAATTTCTTCAGAAAGTAGGAAGGGCGGCAAACAGTCTATTGGGCATTTTGTTTAGTGCCATTGTGAAACTTCAACTCAGTTTTTATGACTCATTAATTCATTTCCTAATAATTCTTAATTGGATATTAACTGTCACCAGTGAGTTTTGTTTATTGAAAAGTATTAATATAATAACTTTTCTTTCTGCACCTTCCCTCCTTGATAGATGTTTCAGTTGCATTACAATGAAAAAGCATGAGTTGGAATATTCTACTCCTACCACTTACTAACTCTTCTAACCTTGGGCAAATCATTTAACCCCCTGAGTCTTAGTTTTCCATCTGAAAAATGAGAATAATATTTTTTTCACAAGGTTGGTGAGAATGAAATTGGATAATAAGCATTACTGTGATTAGCACAGGGCCTGGCATAGAGCAGGCACTCAAAAAGGTGTTCCTTATACCTGAATCACCTCCTCAGTGAGCCTAAAAGCATCCCTTCCCTAAGTGTCTTTGCTTTGTGCTAAGATAAAAGCAGAATGAAAGCAGAAGGTTTTGGGCCTTAAAAAAGTAGTAAGAGGCTGGGCGCGGTGGCTCAAGCCTGTAATCCCAGCACTTTGGGAGGCTGAGACTGGCGGATCACGAGGTCAGGAGATTGAGACCATCCTGGCGAACACGGTGAAACCCTGTCTCTACTAAAAAATACAAAAAAATAGCCGGGCGAGGTGGCGGGCGCCTGTAGTCCCAGCTACTCAGGAGGCTGAGGCAGGAGAATGGCGTAAACCCGGGAGGTGGAGCTTGCAGTGAGCTGAGATCCGGCCACTGCACTCCAGCCTGGGTGACAGAGCGAGACTCCGTCTCAAAAAAAAAAAAAAAAAAAAAAAAAAAAAGAAGAAAGGGGCACTAAAATGTTTTCAAATTTCATTTTAAAACCTCTTCCCTTTAAATACACTCTTACCATGGGGGTATAAAACTCACTGGATGTTGCCTATGCCTTGTACTTAATCTGCGTGAACCTAAGACCCTAAGTATCCACTGCAGCAAGGCAGGAAAAGTTAGTACACCTACCCAGCCCATGCTCAGGGATATACAGATGTCATTATAGTGGCTGTTTCTCTTCTCCCCATCAGTTTTTAAAATAGGAAGCAGCTGTCACATAGAATACATAATAGAGTAAACCTTAAATGGAGCACGTCTCCCCAGTTTAACTGACAGCACAGGGGCTTTTACTCATTTGTACTCGCCAGCACACGTTTACCAAGGGCCTGCAAGAAAATACCAAGATAAAAAGATCTCAGACCACAGGTTCCAAGTCTAGTGGTCGCTCAGTGCGCCAGTGGCCAAGGCATTGCTTCCTCTTGTATTACCTTCCCTAAACCTGTCCCTAAGAATTCAGACTGTTTAGCTTTGTTACCTTATCAGCCATGATTCTTAACCCCTTCACTGCTCTATCCCCATACAATAACCTAATTCTCCAACTCCCTATAAAAGGAAATACTTAGGCTGGGTGTGGTGGCTCACGCCTGTAATTCCAGCACTTTGGGAGGCTGAGGAGGGCGGATCACGAGGTCAGGAGTTCAAGACCAGCCTGGCCAACATAGTGAATCCTCGTCTCTACTAAAAATACAAAAAGTAGCTGGGTGTGGGGGTGGGTGCCTGTAATCCCAGCTACTTGGGAGGCTGAGGCAGGAGAATCGCTTGAACCTGAGAGGCGGAGGTTGCAGTGAGCTCAGATTGTGCCATTGCACTCCAGCCTTGGGCTCTTGGGCAACAAGAGCGAGGCTGGGTCTCCAAAAAACAAAGGAAATACTTAGGAAAATGCCAGCCTTATAAAGCTTTGGTAAACCGTGGCTAAACATCACTGCCTATGAGGAGGGAATTTGCTAAACAAATGATGGCATATTCATATAGTGGAATTCTGTCCAGCCATTTAAAAAGGAGGCAGATCTTTTTGGACTAACATAAAATAAGATCCAAGATAAATAATGTTAAAAAAGTGAAGAACTGTATAAGTGGTATACTTCTATATCTACTTCCATTTTCTTTCATTACATTTCTAATATAATTTATTGCATTAAAGGGTATTTACAGATATGTCAGTTGTTGTCCATGCAGAGTATCTCTGGAAGGACACAGAAGAAACTGGTTTCAACCACCAGCAGAGGGGAGGGGAAAGAGGAGTCAGGAATGAAAAGAAACTTTATAGTAGATTTTCCTGTATACCCTTTTAAATCTTTGCATCCTTTAAAAATACTGATTTTTAACAATCACAATAAAAAAGGCAATGGGTAAAGAGTAGACATTGCTGAACTATGTGTTATAGAAGATAAGCAACAAACACAAAGCTAAGAAAATCAGGAAACATGTCACCACTGAGGGCAAATAAGAGGCGAAAGTTGCTGAGCTGTTCCTGAGCCCTTCCCTTCACCTCTGCTTCTTCCACAGTGTGTAGAGAAGCAGCCTGTGGCCAGAGACCCAGTAACCAGAGCAGTGGGTCCAGCTTTTGTGAGCTACCCATTCTCTCTGGATTTATTGATTGATTGACTGATGGATTGAGATGGAGTTCCGCTCTTGTTGCCCAGGCTGGAGTGCAATGGCGCGATCTTGGCTCACTGTAACCTCTGCTTCCCGGGTTCAAGCGATTCTCCTGCCTCAGCCTCCTGAGTAGCTGGGATTACAGGCATGTCCCACCATGCCCAGCTAATTTTGTGTATTTTTAGTAGAGACAGGGTTTCTCCATGTTGATCAGGCTGGTCTTGAACTCCTGACCTCAGGTGATCTGCCCGCCTTGGCCTCCTAAAGTGCTAGGATTACAGGCGTGAGCCACCACGCCCAGTAGATTTATTTATTTTTTAATCTTTCTTTCTTTCTTCCTTTCTTTCTTTTTTTTTTAAGGCAGAGTCTTACTCTGTCACCCAGGTTGGAGTGCAGTGACACAAACTTGACTCACTGCAACCTCTGCCTCCTGGGTTCAAGTGATCCTCCCACCTTAGCCTCCTGAGTAGCTGGGATACTATCCTGTGATAGGCGCCCATGACCACACCTGGCTAATTTTTGTATTTTTAGTAGAGACAGGGTTTCACCATGGTGTCCAGGCTGGTCTTGAACTCCTGACCTCAAGAGACCCACCTGCCTCAGGTTCCCACAGTGCTGGGATCACAGGCATGAGTCACCATGCCTGGCCTATTTATTTTTTAATTTTTCAAATGAGAAGGTTGGGTTAGGTAATTTTTAAAAAATCGCTTCAAGTTTCTTCACTCCACAATTATTTTCCTGAGACTCTGCAAGCAACTCATCTTTACAGGTCATGCCTCATATTCCCAATTGATGTCATCTGGGCAAATCAGTCCAATGAGAGCCATAAGTGGTCAGAAAGCTTTCTTAGCAGCCCTCTTGGTCACTAGGCACACCACCTAGGAGTCAGGCTGTGACAAAGAGACTACTTCCTAACCTTCCAAAAGATAGGATCTTCCAGGATGTGCTGCTCTGATGTTTTTGAAGGGCATAGGGAAACACACGGGCAATGTTTGCAGAGGCAACAGACTAAAGAAAGCACATCTGTAGTTGTATTGGCTTTGTGTGGGTTGTATGGTAAACAGGTAGTCACTCTGCTTAATGTGGGTATCCCATTTTCCATAAATGCCTATTTCACCACCCCAAAAAGCCCCTTTTATCATGAAATTAATCATCTGATGCACTTCAAGTACTACTCACAAAAACGATGAACTTGCACAGAATTCCACTGCTAGACAAGCCCAGACAAAAACTGTTCCTGTTAGCCAAGGAAATTTGCACACAATTTTGATAAGTGGCACTAGGGCCACCACATAAGACAGGAAATGGATTAGAGGACATCAATGTATTGAGACAGAAAGTGAAAGGGTGGGCAGGATTTGCGAAGTCACCAGTTTGAATACGGCCATTCCTGCTTTTACTAAAGGTCAACTTAGAATACAAATGTTACAGAATTCGTTTAAAGCCAAAAAGCAATTCTGACAACGACTGTCTTAAAATGCAAGATTTTTAGGTCCAAAATTTCTTACTTAACCTAAAAAATGGAAATCTTCACAATGTAATGAGATTGGGTTATTTAAATAGTGTTATATCTAAGCAGTCCAGACAGACCAGCTAAACAATCCTATTATTAAAAGCCTCTAGAGAGTGTTCAACAAGCTCCTTAGTTAATGAAGCTTGGGGCAGCGACACATCCCTCATTATAGTCAGAAAGTTATCTTAACGTGTGAGGCAGGTTATTGCGTGCATTTATGTTTTCCCACATGCTGCTCTTTCCTCAAGGAATGCGATTCTCCTCCCCGACTCCCTGCCTGGTTCGCTTATTCTTCAAGATCAAACACAAAAGTCACTTTGTGTGTGATGCTTCCCCAACTCCACTCATCCTGGCTGCCATTCATGCACATGTATGCATTTTTACATTTTTTAAACTACAAAAATCAACCTATTTTAACTGTTTAGATATATATGAAGTAAAAATAGAAGTTCTCCCTTTACATGACCCATCCCCCATGATTTCCCTCTTTATCTTACACTCTCAGCATTCCCAGCTTGTAGCACAGTGTCTGGCAATAGTAAATCCTCAAAAAATGATCAATGAATAATTTAATAATGATTAATAAATAAATTAATGATGATGGTGAAGATAAAGTTTTAGCATTTATTGAACGCTAACTACAAACCACGGAGTGTGTTAAATATTTTACAAAAATCGAATGAGCTAAAATGTCATTCTATTATTTTTTTGTATAGGTTTTAATATTTTACTCATAAGTATGCTTAAAGAATATTATAATTACATGACTTAGATTGTAAAACAATATGTACAGCAGTATCCTATTTTTTAGAATAAAATTATAAATATGTGCTCACATATGTGTTTGGGCACACATAGAAAACAGATTAGAAAGGAATATATTCTAACACCATTATCTCTAGCTGGTAGAATTATGGACAATTTTTATTTCCTTCTTTTTGCTTCTAAATTTTATATAATGAGCATATGTGGCTTTGTATAATCATTTTAAAAGTTGTGTTAGAAGAATAGTACTGATACATCATTCCCTTTTAGCAGTTTTCTCTAGGATAAAAAATATGAGGAAGTCTGAGCTTAATAAAAAAACAGATTTCTTTAAAAAAACGTTAGCAAGTCATCAGTGTTCTTAATGCAGAAAGGGCAGTGTCCAAAGAAGAGTTAAACAAAGTTATACATAATCACTCCAGGTTGCAGTAAAATTCCAATTTACTGCTCGTCAGACTGTTCTTGACTGAAAAGTTAATTTTTCATTCAGAATCAGTATGCCCTATTCATGGCTTATATTTCCATCTCACATCTGCAAAACTTAATTTTCCTTTCTTGGTCATCAGAAGATTAGGAAATAAATTTTAGTCCAGGCAACAGATCCTACTTGGCAAGCTCAAAATAACTCACTTATTAAAAAGCAGCACCAAAGACCAGTAAGAACTTCCAAAGGACTTTTAAAAAACTTAAAAAAAAAAAAAAAAAAAAGAATAAAAGGCTCCAACTGTCTAAAAGAAGACTAGAGATACATGAATAAGAAAATACGATGTTTTGGAATTATGCGCAAAATAGTAATGCTGCATACAACCCATCCTTTAAGTTTTAGCAATAATTAGAAAAAATAGTTTCCCAACAATGAAAGTTATAAAATAATGTCATTATATCACCTAGAAAAGATTACAGATTTTTAAAAACAAAACATGTGTTATCATGAATATTTGTATGTACTTTCCAAGAACTAAAAGATGAAGTTCCCCTTTCAGGATCTCCTGTGCCTGAGAAGGAAACTTTGCAGTGAAAGCCTACTAGCTAGTTAAACATTTCTTAAAAAAGAAAATCTTCTTAGTAGTATACTTGGGAGCATCCTTTTTCTTGGGGGGATCTCTGTTAGACATATACAACTTATAAATGCTTACACCTTTAAGTGTAGGGATGGTCTCTGAGTATGCCCACATTCATATCTAAGATATTCAACACCTGTCCTTCAGACACTTAACAAGTCTCTGAGTTCCATATCTCCCTTGAGTGCTGCAATGCATGCTGACACTCTTTAAAAGCCATAGTGCTCCCTTACTGTGAAATAAAACTGCTCTGTCTCTTGCTGGTTGGCTCTCCTCTTAGCAATGCTGGGCTTGCTCATGAAGGTTTCAGACACTGTGGACTTGACGGACTCCATGGAGTTGCTATACTGGAAGCAGTCAGACACATCAAAGTCCTCGACAGTCACAATGTCCTGGATGGTTTGCAGGGTGGCCTCCATTGTCTTCTTTACCTGCCACGACAAGGGTCAGCAGGATGCATGAAGGGTGGGTTGTAAAACAGCAGGTGATGGAGAAGCTTGAAGGGAGTGGGCTGGGGAAGGCCAGAGGATGCCATCAGAATGTGCAGCTCTGCTTCCCACTGGACAGTGCTAAGTGAGAGGTAAACATCACATGGATTCTGCTACAGCATGATACTCTCTACAGTGAAAACCTAAAAGCCACTACAACTCTTCATGCTATGTACTTGACCCAGATCTTTTAATGTTCACTTTTAAAATTTAACATTAGCATTTTTATATCATATAGCAATATTATATTATATATTATATTTTAACGTTTACTTTTACAATTTAATATTAGCATTATTATAATATTATATAGCAATATTATAATAGAAGTGTTAAGGGAAAGAGGATAAAATATATCTAAACCAACCTCCTCATACAAACAACTAATTAAAATGTGTGATGGGCCTAGCACTGCAAAGCCCCAGGTTCTGTTTCATGACCTTCAACAAACTGATGAATTTGCTTGCTCATTTGCAAACTAAGTGATCTATCCCTACTTCTTCCTGCTCTTCCTGCAGAAAGTAAGACTTACTGAGACACAAGGTAAGAAGCCATCTGAGCTCAACAGAAAGCTGGATCACCTGCCCTTTTGAACTGCTTTTTGAAAGCAAATACACTGAGCCCAGAAGAAACTCACCCTTTCCTAAGAGGATGGAGATGTTTGAAGTGTCAAAGTCAAAGGCCTCTGTTTGTTTGAACATGCTAGACAAAGCTAGGCATGAGGAGGTGGTTTCAGAGACACAATATTGTTCACACAGCTGCCAAGTGCCATTTTGATTAAATGTGTAGAGGGGGAAAAAAAGCATTTCGCAAAAGCTCAAAATAGAGCACAACCTTTGGCAATGCAAGAGCAACTTCCTGGAGTTCAAGGGCAGGATGTAGCAGAGGGGGAAAGTCCAAGCCTACATTTGGCTAGGAAATGTTTGCGGCCGCCCGGACATTCTCTGCATGCTCCTTCCACCTGCTCCCAGACGGGCAGCAGCAAAAGTTTAAACAGGGAAACTCAGAGTGTGGCTTTGAGCCTCCTAAGGAGGAAACTCACCTCTTCGTTTTCAATCTTTAGAGTGGATAAGCGAGACTGCAGTTGTTGGCATCTCTGTACCAGCTCACTCTGGACAGGCTGCTGGGCACAGAGCTGGGAAGCCTAACAAAAGAAAGCAACACCAGGTCAGAAAGAGGATACAGTCCCCTTGGCAGTTCCAGAGTTCCCATTACTGGCAATGAAACTACCCATATTCAAGGTATAAGACTCGTGGTTTCTATGTTGAAGCAAAATCCAAAGCCATCTTGTGTGAGCCTCTTCCAGGACCAAACAGTACATGAAAGGAATGGGTAGGGGGATCTGTTTGGAGCCTGGCAGGGGTAGGTCTATGCAGGGTCTGCAGCTCCATGGAAGGCTGAGGAGGCTAGAGAAGAGTGCCTCAGGCAGCCCCAGCTCCAGAAACACAATGCTTTGGCACAGCGAATATTTCCTGCCGAAGGTCCAAGTGGCCACCTCTCTGGCCCCTCCCTCATCCCCCTTCATACATCAGAGTGAAAGCAGGAGAGAAGTGGGTCAGGAGGCTAACTTGCCGCTGCTGGCAGCCAGCATGTGTTTATAAATCCAGGCCATGCATGAGAGCTCTGATTCAATGAGAAAGCGTGAAACCAGGAACAAGTTGCTCGCCTATGCTAGAGGGCCTGAGAGGGTATAGAATCTGAAGGAGCTTGGCATTTTCCAAAGAGCCATCATTTTACCCCAGGCCTTCCCTAGATCTGTAAGAGAGAAGTCTGCCTTTCCCACAAGGATTATTGCCAATTAGCTTTCCCCTGTGTGAAGGAATGGCTGCTCCACTGTCTCCTGTTGGGGATGTGGTTATGGGATGAGGTCATCCACAGTCCCCTGGATGACAGATGAGGAGCAGAAGGCTGAGAGAGTTGGGAGGCAGGACCCATGTGGAGACAGCTCCTGTCACCTTGTTATACCGTTCGTCCTTTAGCCTCTTGTCTGCAGAGAGACATCTGGATAGAAATGGCCTCCTTCCTCCTCAGCAACGAGTGGGCACATTCACATGCCCACGGACCATTCTCTTGCTTGAAAAGACAAAACCTCTCTTCAAATGGAGGGGGCTGGGACTTGACCTTTTCCTCCATTGGCTTTTAAGCTCCCAACTGACTTGACCTCCTCCCCCAGCTAAGAGGCTGGTCTGAGCCAGCTCTTAGATCTGAAGAGAGCTGACTTCACTCTAACTCTTGGATAAGCAGACACAATGGAGAAAGTTCAGTGGCCAGAACCGGTTAGTGCCAAGAGTGAAATTCTCTGGCTGCCTGATGTCACCAGTCAGGCATCCAGAGTCCTACAGCCTCTGAGGGCACCAAAAATGGAGCCAAGTACCTCCTCCTAGTACATCTGAGAGCACTTGGCATCAATTCATATGCTGTGCACCCCAGAACACCAGTTAGTGTGGGGCCTTGGCCAATTTCAAGGCTTCCGGTCAAAATGCCACCCGATCTTTGGCCCTAGTCCAACGACTTGCAGGCAGCTCCCTCCTGTTGCCTCCACAATCTGCAGACAACCCACACTGATGGGGACAGACTGGCTGCAGAGGCCAAGAATGACCCACCCTCTCATCTCTTTTTATTTTCACTCATATGAAGGCTAGGCTAGAATGCGGAACCTTCACAAGCTCCTGAACTGGTCCTGGCCCCTGCCTGGCTCAGCCACTGATCAGCTATATCACATAAAGGGAGCGTCCCAGCAGAAGAGTGAGCTATTGATTTTTAAAGTAACCCAGACCTAGCAGAGAGGAATCATGGAGGGAAAAACCACCTCCAAGCCTGTTCCTTTAAGAAGTAGCAGAGCTGATGATGATGCATGCTTTGGCAGTGGTCCGCTACCGGGGTGCAAGGTAATACACTTCAGCTGCACTCTGGAGTATGGAAATAAGACACTGACAGGGGGAGGTGGGGGCCTGAGCACCCAGCATCTGGAATCCTCCTTTATGGAGACAAGCTGTTTGGCTCAGAAGGCAACTCAGTCACTAACACCAGAAAATGTATCACTCCACACTCAGCTGGTCCCCAAGTTCCACTGATCCCTGGGAAGGAATCTCAGTGACAGCTGGAGAAGGGTCTTGGAAGGCAAGTTTGACCAGAAGCCAGGGCAGGTGAAGAATGGGTCTTCCTGAGGCTTGGTGACAACCCTTCCCCCAATTCTAATTGCACATGCTGCCATCTCACTTCTCCATCTGTTCAGACACTGACATTTCCTAAGCCACAGCAATGGAAATGAACTGTAAATGGTTTCATTTTCCCCAAGAAGGAAAGGAAGGAAATCAACTCCACATTTCTGTCTCTAGGACAGTGTCTCACTCTCCACAGAGGCCGAATGACGACAGCAAATCCTCTGGTTCCACTGCCACAGCTGTCATTCTGGAGCGGAGATTTCTAGAGTCTGGATGCTAATCTTAAGAGAAGCATCATTCCTGATGAGCACACATGTTGCTGTTATTTGGTCCCCTGGCGTCCACTCCTCCTTCTTTTGGTAGCTTTGGTCTGACTACCCTTGGCGAGGGGAACCTCCCACTCCACAACTCAGGCCATGTGCTTTGCATGGACCCAGGCATAAGCACTTTACCCAATCAAAACCAGAGACACATGAAACTTTGTGGGGGCTTTGAGGAGGGAGGCAGAGACTCTTTCCACTGGATTTCAACCTACCAGGGAAGGCTGGAAATGCAGTCACCTTGCCTCCATGGGAGAATGAACTGTCTGAGAATGGAGCTAACACACAGGAAGTAGTGCAGAGACAGCAAAACAGTGTCTTGGTAAAATTCCTCCTCCTAAAGCCAACTATACTCAAAGGTCCATCTTGATCTTTTCTATCACATAAGCCTATACAACCTCCTTCTGATTTCACCAGTAGGTGAAATGGTGGCTCTTACCCACAGGAATGAGGTTCATTCTGGCTCGTACACACAACAACACAAGTGGAACCAAAAGATTCAGAACGATGAAAACCCAGGAGCTTCTCTTGCCTCACACTTTAGTTTATTTAGGCCCTTCTTATTCTAGTCACTGGAGGTGAAGAGTCCAAAACAAGGCCCCCATGTTCATGCTCCCCTGTCTGGGCAACCAGCATCAGGCCTTTGGGATGGCATCTTAGCTCCTTTCCTTCCTGCAGGTATCCATTCTTTTTTGTTCAATACCCAAGCAAAACTATACACTTCATCACAGTCTTCTAACTTCAGGAGAATAAGATTATTCAGAACTCTGCCAAATGCCAAAAGATCACAACATTCCCTGCCTAGCTGTCGCTTCTCCACTAAAGCCTCTAGGATGTGGCCCCACCTCAGCTCTCATTTCTTCTAGCCTCACCACTGGGAGCGCTCCCCTCCCTCACTTCCCTTTCACCATCCTGAACTGTTGGTAGTTTTTAGAATACACCTGCGGTTTTTCACCTTCTTTGATCCTGCTGGGCCCCTTTGGATGCCCCTCTCTGCATAGTTCTAACTCTCCCCTTAACAACCTTATTCCCCAGACTGTAAGCTTCCCGAGGGCTTTAATCTCCCATATCTGCAGCCAAGCCCGAGTGTCTGACAGTAGGCACACACTAAGTGTTTGCTCAGTAAGTGGAATATGCCTCACCCACCTGACAAGAAGCTAGGCCCAGGCCTCTCCCCAGAATAATGTGGCTTCTGTGTAATGAATCTAGACAAGTCCACTCAAGCCCCTTGAGGGTGGAGGTATAGGGAGAGGGCCTCACCATATCCCCCATGTGGGGCTGAAACTCAAACTTCATAGGGGGACAGAAGACATTGTTGTACATCTCCATGAGGCGCTGCTTGTCACTGGTGGCATCCAGGTTTTCTACTGCATTCTCGATGGCATCCAGACCCTCATGCTTCGACTGTTCCAGGTTTAACTCAGCAGAGAGGAAGGTGCGTAGAGCCCGGTTCAGACTTGCATGGTAGCCTAAGTCACAACACTGCTGTGGGAAGGAGAAGGCACATGAGCACACCATGGACAGCCCCAAGGCTTGGCGGAAACAGAGGGTGGTCCCGAGGGCAGATCTGACCACATCAATAAGCCTGGCTGTGCAGTGGAAAGAGGGCTGACATTCTAACTTCCAAGGCCCGGGTGAGAGTTCTCAGTTCTTGATTCCCATTTCAATGGTTAAACACACCCTAGAGGGCTGTGAGGTGGTTGGGAGGAAGAAGATTCATAAGATTAAATGACATTATTTAATTAAGTGCTATTTCATAAACATGAGAAGAATTGAGAGTTAAAGAGAATCCTCTTTCATTTTTAGGTTTATCTGGGGTTGCCATTATAACAAAATTCAACAATAAAAATACAACCTGCCACTCACTAAGGGTTACTGTGGTTAAATCACTATACAGCAACCAAGCCAGGCCATTTCAGGGTTCTGAAAGCAGAGTATTGCAACAGCAGCTAATGTATGCGAGCTCAACTCTAGATGAGAGAAGGACAGAATGGGGAGCTGACTCTGTGGGTCATCATTCCCACCAACTCCCAACATCCTAGGATAGGCCTTAGCTGCAGACTAAGGTTTACTGACATGCCTCCTCCTTCCTGGCATCTGACAACAGATGCCCCTGCACTACAGAAATAGCATTTACAAGACTAAAAAGCTCTACGCATAAGTGTTACTGGAAAAATTCATGCCATGTAAAGGATTCTGATTTTCACAACAAAATGCAAAACAAAATGGTATGAAAGAGGCAACTGTACAAAAAAAGCACTGGCGCAGAATCAAGCAACCTTGGAAAAGCTACTCCCCTTCTCTAAACCTGTTTCTTCCATAGTAAAATGAACAGATTTGGCCAGGCCAGTGGCTTTCAAGCAGTAGACCAGAGCCCGCACTGAAGCTGCCCTTGAGAAGTGGGTAAAAGGACAACCCAACTACTAGGACTTGGAGTCTTCTATTCCTCCTTCAACTAAGCCAACTCTGCTCTTTTTTCTATTTAATATTTAGGGATTCTATGTAAGGTCTGCTTTGAAGAAAGAATTCTTCTGTTAGAGAAAAGTCTGAAAATCCTTGGACTAAATGTAATCCCTAAGGCCCTCTTCAGCAATGGCATTCTGTAACTCTGTGATAATATTCCCTATCCCTCCCCAAGGACCCAGAAATCCCAATCCCTTGGTCATCCATCATCCTCTCTATTGCTGAAGCAACTTTGAGGTCCAGGTCCTGAGAAGAAACATCAGAGAAGAATCCATGCATAGAGTAAGGCCATCTGCCTGATTGCCATTTCATTGCACAAGCAAGCATCAAATTAACTCTCCCCACAGCCTTTTCCTCTCATCATGATCACATTGGAAGCAGCTACTATTGGGGAAGAAAAGGCCTATGATGTGCTTCCTCTTTCCCAGCATCTGACAAGAAGCTCAGTGAGAGCATCAGTTGGGCTGGGCTCTGGGTTCAGTGCCAACAGGCCCTGGCAGCTGCCTGGCTGCAGTGGAATAACAGCAGTTACAGCTTAACTAGAGGCAGAGGATGGAAAGACATTAAATTCAGTTGGGAGGGAAGAGCAAATAGAAGCTAGACAAAAGCGGCTGATTAGGACGCTGCACGTGCACAGGCCCTCTGGGAGATGCTGCTGGTCTCACCAGGCTGCCCTTGAACCTGTAAACATTCCTGACTAGCTCTATGTAGACCCCGTTGATGAGCTCTGTGCCTATAAGTCTAATGAACAGAAGTAACACGGCCCACAGAGTATATGTGTGTGGGTGGAGGGGTGTGGGCAGCGGGTAAATGTGGGAGAGAAAAGTTACCCTTCAAAAAACCTTTACCTATTTTTGGTAATTTCCCTTTCCTCTCCATTCTCACTACCTCTACCCCTATTCATACCCTCACTGTCTTACACCAGTGCTGTCTGCTTCACTGTCCTAAAATGTGACTTTAATTATGGCACTTACCTGTTGAAGAACCTAAAATACCTCTCATTTTTTTCCCCAAGGTAAAATTCACTTTCCTCAGTTTTGAAATTTAAAAAATGCTTCTATTTCACTAAGTATGCTTACTATACGTCAGTCCATGTGCTAAGTCCTTTATATACACTCTACATTTTAATCCTCATAATAACCCCAATGAGGATGGTATTATCTTAATTTTCCAGGCTCGAAAGCTGAGGCTCAGTGAAGTTAAATAATTTGAGCAAGGTCCAACAGCCAGAACAAATTGTAATCTGTCTTCAATCTATCCATCCAACATCAACTCCCTTTATTTTCTTCTTCAGATTCATCTGCTCTAATCCAACGAAATACTCTCTGTTTAGGGTATAGTATTAGGCTTCAAATCAGCTATATGGCCATAAGCAAGCTACTTAATCCCTCTGGGCCTCAAATGAGGATAACACCAGCCTCACAGGTTGTTGTAGGCTAACAGGCAATATATTTACATATATTTAGTACCATGTAGACACTTTAAAAAAATACTAATATAGCTCCAAATCCACTGACCTCTGCCCTTCAGCTCCCAGAATGTCTTCTTCCTTAAATGTTTCCTACGCCTCTCACCTGTTGGAATTGGACCAGATCTTCAAGATCCAAATTAAATTCTCAGCCTCTGGGAAGCCAGCCAATCCTGCAATCCTGGACCCTAGCCTCTACTTAGAACCACACTAACCTGCAGCTTTCATATGACAAGGAATACACTTCTTCATTCTATGACTTGCCATGTCATATCACCCCAGCCAGACTACCTTCTCACCCTTCTTTACATCCCTCAGCGTTAGGCCTTGCTCACAGTAGGCACTTAATAAATTTCAGTTGACTGACTGATGCCACAAGTACAGATTCCAGCCTTTCAGGAAATAAAGCACTTAGGCTGAATACTGACCTAAGTCAAGTGGGTAGATGAGGCCAGTGAAGCCTTTTGTTTTGCTTACTCTACGGCCAAAGGGAGGCTGGGAGTTTTCCCAGGCTGGTGCACTGTCTCTATTTATATAACTGTTCAGTAGGTTCTTTGTGCCAATGAGTGAGGGTCTGAGTCACAATATGCCCCTGGCTCCTCTACACCTCTAGCCAACCAGGCAGATTCAGAAGAGGTTTTCCAGAGTCTTGACTATCTACATACCTGTAGGGGAACAGCCAGAAACCAAGCAGTTAGCGAAGAAGCAATATCTGGCAAGGTTAGGTAAATGAGATTTGAATATTTCATCCTGTTCCAAGGAGAATACCAGTAAGTAGAGGAAGCACATTATTTTGCTCACAATGGGGACAAAGCAGGCTTTCCATGGCTTCTGATGAGTTCTGTGGCCACACTGGGCTCCCCTGGCCATTTCTGGGTTATATAAATGCTTGATGAATAATCTCTCAGGGGAAATCAAATTTTTGTAAGAATTTAATGACAGCCCATCCAGATGTATGATGACTTGAGTTGATAGCTCATTAACCCTTTCCCAACTGATATCCTCACCCAGAGACTCCAGAAGGCCTGGAAAGGAAAAATGGGTGTTTCACAACACCCACTTCAAGTTCCCACAGAAGAGAAAAAGAACTGTCCTTAATGACATTTCTTACTGAAACAGCCAAGTTCCCTCATGTCTGATTTGGGTGCACATGGTGTCACAGACCTTCTATACATGTACACGGCACTTACAACACTCCAGCTATGCATGAGGACATTGCCCTGTTCTTCATTCATCCATCTGCTCTTGGGTTGAGAGAGCCAGAATATGGGGGAGCAAAAGTACATTCCAGTGAGCCTACCATTCTTAAATGCTATCAATTGAGCTCAGAACGTCTTTTTGGCTTGAAGTCAAGGTTTCCCTAGTGTGGCAGAAGCCTCATGTGGATTCCTACAGTCTGAAGCTTAAATCTTACACTATACTATAAAAAGAATTCGGAGGCTAGTCCTTGGTCAATGTAATGACATCGAAAAAAATAACTTCTTTTCACTTATCCTCAATGCCTTATGCACATATTTGGCTTCAAATCCACTAGGAAGGAGGCAGAAGGGTGTACATGACACAGATGGCAATAGACTGAAACAGGATTCATCCCATGTCTTAAAGCAAGTAATGGATAATGTTAAGATCAGGATGCCAATATCCCAGGCTCCTCACTTAGTCCTGCTCTAACTGCATCCTTTTGGCCCTTTTTATTGCATAGATCAGCAAGAAAAAGTAAGAAACTACTGATACATGCAAAAACATGGATGAAATTAATCATGCTGGGCAAAAGATGCCAGACACAAAAAAGGATAATCCCATCTTTATGAAGTTCTACAATGGGCAAAACTAATTTATGGTGAAAGAAATCATAACAGTGGTTGCCTTGGGGTGGGAGACTGGCTGGGAAGAGACAAGAGAAACCTTCTGAGGCAATGGAAATATATCTCTTATCAAAATATTTATTCTATATCTTGATGTAGGTTACAAAGATGTACAAATTTGTCAAAACTCTAGAAACCATAACACTTAAGTTTAGTTACTGTATGTAAATTATACTTCAAAACAATATTGAAAGGTACAAAAAGAAAAACAAATCTTAGCTTAGATGATCATCTTCCTCCTCTTTCTATTCCTTTCTTCCTTCAGTAAACACACTATATGCTCAGCTATATATTAAGCACTGGAGGCTACTAAGGTAAAGAAAACTCTTGATTCCTGCTCTCACAGAACTTAACAGAGGAGACTGAGATCTTCCTTTGTCCATAGTACAATGGCTCACAAGTACGTTTTTGACTCCCAACTCACAATAAGAAACACATCGTCTATTGTCACACCCCCCCACCATAGGATGTACAAATGTGTACATATACATCTAACATAAAAGTTTCACATAATCTTACCAATGTGATGTACTCTAATATTTTCTTATTCTAGTCTCATCGATTCATTTGAAACCACAGGTTAAACCAATAAAAGTGATTTCCTGATTTCCCTAAGGGATCTGACCGATGGTTTGAAAAATGCTGTCTTAGAGTCTATGAATACTCTAGGGCAAGAACTACTATATTCCATTTTTACCCCTGATACTGAGCATGTGGCTTCTCCCTAAATAAATATTTACTGAACGTTTATAGAGCAGAATAATACAACTTTAAAAAAAATAATGAATGTGTCCTCATCCCAGGAAAAACAACAAAAACCCAACCAACCAACAAAATAAAACAAGACACAACCAAAACAGCAGCAAAGAAACATGAGAAACTTTATTACTACCTATGTAACCTTTTGATCCCAGTGATAGACCCACACCCTGCCAAGTACTAAGGCAGCCTCTTTTTCAATGGCATGTCACGCCACATCCTGTGAAATCAGGCTCTTAACAGACTTTTTTTTTTTTTTTCATGATGAAAATAAGGTACAAAATACCTTGCTTCTTGGACTGATTTTAAAACACTTCCTTATACCTGATGGAGAATCTACGGATTGCAAAGGTTGTGGCTGATACAGCAGGAGCCCCTCCCTTCCCCTGAGATCAGCATTTTGGTGAAAAAGGTAGGGAAGTTGCCTTGAGTACAAAAACAGAGAAGAGGGGAGGGCTAACCAATAGTAGAGGTGTGGCAGACAACACAGTCTGAATTTTTACCAAATGCGAGATAAATAGCGGGAATTGTGCACAAGAAAGAATAGATTCTCTTCCTCATGCTGAGAACAGGCCTCTCTCCCAACAATGAGGAGCGCCAACCCTGAGGAGGAGAAAGGATCTTGTTTAGGGCTTTGACCTCCATTGAAGGACAGTGTTCAGATTGTCATCAACAAGCAGAGAGAGCAAAGAGGTACCAGAACAGGGAGCAAGGCTCCACTAACCCAGCGAGACAATGACACCTAGGGCATTAAGTGGCTGAAATCTACTGAATCAAAAATTCTCGGCTAAAGGGAGACAGGAATCTGTATTTCAGAGAAGTTCCCTGAGCAACTCTTACATGAGGCCAGATTTCAACACCAGGGAATTAGTCCAGTTCTTCAGTTAGCTAGAGGAGGCTGGGAGTGGGGTGGGAAACAAAGCTGGGTTCCCCAACAATTCAGTGACAAGCCTAGATGACCCAGGTAGTGATATAACAGCAAGACTTGGACCCAAACCCCGTATGATGCTGTGAGGTGTGGTAGGTTTGCTTGTGGAGAAACCAAGGCAGGAAAGCATGAGTGGTCTGGCCAAAGTTTTGCAAAGCCCAACTGCTGCCACCAAGACCCTGAAACAAATGGCAGGCCTCAGAGACGAGATACACTTGAAGCCCCAGAGACTGGGTTGCTAAATTGGCTGGCTCCAGATGCCTCACTTTGATGATTGGAAGGAGAGGTGAGAAAAGGTGTAATTACATAGCTTCACTTAGGTGTGGCTCAGGACCTGGGCCAGATTGGAGTCTGTAGGTGAGAAGGTTTATAAGACTCAACTGTAAGGGGAAGCAGCAAGAAAAACAAGGCCAAGAATAACTCATAAGCAAAAAACAAAAAGCTTATCCCTGTGCTTGCCCCTTGCAAAACACATGTGCCTATTAACTGCTTTCCTCAACCACCTTTGAAAAAATTTGCCAGATGTCAGGGAGAGCTGGATACCTTCCTGACAGGACCCTAATCTGCAGCATAACCTTGGACAGGTGAGTCTCATAGTCCTCTGGACCCTGAGCTTCCCTATCCAGCAACTGGAGATAGCAATGCTTACCCATAATGGTGATGTGACAATCAAATGAGATAACACTGAGAAACCTTAAATGCTATACAAATGTAAGGTATGGCATTGTAACTCTTTAGTTAAGTTCTTGCCACTCACTTCTGTGCAAGAGAAGCTGATGTAAGAAAGTATTTCCTAGGCCGGGTGCAGTGGCTCACAGCTGTAATCCCAGCACTTTGGGAAGCTGAGGCAGGTGGATTACCTGAGGTCAGGTCACCTGAGGTGAGGAGTTCGAGATCAGCCTCGCCAACATGGTGAAACCCTGTCTCTACTAAAAATACAAAAATTAGCTGGGCATGATGATGCATGCCTGTAGTCCCAGTTACTGGGGAGGCTGGGGTAGGAGAATCGCTTGAACCTGGGAGGCGGAGGTTGCAGTGAGCCAAGATTGTGCCACTGCGCTCCAGCCTGGGGGACAGAGCAAGACTCTATCTCAAAAAAAAAAAAAAGGAAGAAAGTATTTCCTGGCAGATAGATGAGCGTAGTGGTTATGAGCCTGGGTTGAGTCATCAGGCCTAGGTACAAATTTTGCCTCTGTCATTTGTTAACTGACTCTGAGTAAGTCATCTAAACTCTCTGTTAATCTGTAAAAATACAGATAATAATGCCTTCCTCCCAGAATTCCAGTTAGGATTGAATGAGATAAGTGTGAAGTATTTCACTTGGGGCTCGGCAAGCACCCTGATGGATCATAGCTGCTATCTTCATAATTGTTCTCAAAATGCACCAGATTCCTGAACAATAGTATCAGGAAATGTCTGACGAGGATTCTGAAACCAGAAAAGAGGTGCCCTCAGGCCCTCAGCTTTAAGCACTTACATCAATAAGGTCAGATAGGTCATGGATGTAGTACTTGAAGACAGATGCATTGGTCGCTTCCAAAGCCAGTAAGTACTCATTCCGGGCTTTGATGGCCTTCAGCTTATTCTCCGTGTACTTGGCTTGGCGCTGAAAAGGAAACAGAAGTTCACTTTTACTTTTTTTTTTTTTTAAGGGGGGATTGTTCTCTAAAAGGTAAAAGTACAGTGTACTCAAGAACTACAATTGTGCTGCTACTCCCTATGCGCATTCTGCCTTAAATTGGGTTCTAATTCTGTTTAATGAGATTCAAGGGCACAATGTAGATCAATTCAGGAAAGGTTAATGAGGCTCCCTACTTAAGATGCGTGCCCCACTTTGATTCTATCTTCAAGTATCATTCCTCATTCTTGCAATGCCACTCTGAAGAAGGTACCACTACTCTTGCCCCTGAACACCTGATACCTGAAACCAAATCCTGGGTCTAGTCACCCCCAACCCCTCCAAAGCAATAGGATATTGAGCTCTATTTGGAAAATGGATTGGGAAAGGTGACTACTGTTTCTTGCTGCTAGAGGCTAAAAACTTGGAGCCCACGTGCCCAGTTCTCCCAATACCTAGTATTCCCTCCAGGGCACAGAGCAAGGCCTCATTTTTAGTCACTAGGCACTAAAAGAACCCAGAGCTTCCTTGTCTGCTCTTCCCAGAGCCTATTTGGAAATTCCTATCAGCCATGCCTTACCGAATGTTGCTTCCCAGCATCTACAGCTGTGGGAGCATACGTACCTTCTCCTTCATCTTCTCAATCTTCTTCACTGAGCTCCTCCGGACATGTTTCTCCTCAATGCGAACGTTGGCCGTGGAGTCAGGGGAGCGTGGGGTCTGCCGGTCCTCCTGCTTTACCGATTTACCAATTTGCTTCTCCTCCTGCTTCTCGGCCTCCTTTAGTTTGCTCTGAGCACTGATGCTGTCGGCATTGTACATGTGATATGTCTTCATGACCTGCAAGACATCGCCCACCCCACCCCGAGGTCAAGCCAAGGGGTCAATACTCTGCTTTACAGACTAACAGACTCAGCTGGAGCTCTCCCCCATGAAGTAATATCCTCACACCCCTAAGGGAAAAATTCAAAGTGTTTGGTTCAGCAAACACAGATTAAAGACCACTCCAAAGCACAGGAAAGCAATATGTGAACTGAGCCAACATTTCCTCTTATTGAAATAACTTCATGTCTATCCATCATGTATTATTTACTTCAATTCATTATCATTTGTCATCATTTCTCTTTAATATTGGCCAGGTCATTTCTATCACTTAGTCACCTCGTAATACCGAGTAGATGGGAAACACCACCACCACTCTCAGGCCCCAAGGGCAAAGCCTTCTTGGGCTGGTCAGGAACCCTGAAGAGGGCAGTGCAGCCTATGGAGTACTGCCTATGCTTTCTGTTACCTTTCAGATATAAAATAGGGAAGAGGAAAAGCTTCCAAAAGCTCTTTCTACTGGCCTAGCATTCTGGGGGATCTGTCTGTTCTGCTTTATCCAGATCAAACACCCTCTCACAGCAACTAGAGCAGCAGCAGCAATTACAATGCCAGTTATCATTTACTGAACACTTAGTATATTCCTGGCTTTATACCAAGTACCACACACACACATTTTCTCATTTCATCCTTAGGGCAATTCCACAATCTAGACAACAACCCTATGAAGACTGTAAGCCTTCATAACAATTCAGGTAAGAGTCTGGGAAGGAACAAAATCCATATGAAGTATAACTGGAATTGCCACAGGAAGGAAGTAGTATAAAAGGTGAAGGATGATTTTCCATCAAGGCAACCATTTAGGAGTTCAATCCTTTCTCTTAACAGGGAAGCCAGGAAGCCTCGAACTCAAGCTTGTTTCCAATCCTACTAAACGTACTACTTCCAGCCACCCAGTGCCTGCTCTACTCTGTGGGGAGCTTTCTGTTTCCATACAGGGAGTTCAACAGTGTTGAAAGTGTGATGCCATAAGATTTCTTTGAGAGGGAGAATTAGAGAGTAGAAGTTGGGTGGATGTGTGTGTGTGTGTGTGTGTGTGTGTGCATGTGTGTGTGTAACAGAGGAGTGCAAAGGTACCATATTATTATTAATATCTACCACTTAGTAAACATTGTGTGCCATAGGCTTTATGTACATTACCTCATTTAATCCTTACAATAACTCTGTGAAAGACAATGTTATTATTTCTATTTCTAAAGATAAGGAAATAAGGCTCAAAGAGATTAACTATCACACCCAAGGTCATACAAAGAGAAAATGTCGGAATCAGGATTCAAACTCAGGTCTGTCAGACTCCAAAGACCACATTCTTAGCCACTAAGCAACACTGACTCTCCTCTGGATAGGACTGGACCTGAACTGGTTGGGAGGAAAGGTTAAGTATGGTCAAGATATTCTTGAGAAGAGAAATTGGTTCCATTTATGAATTTGAGTTAGAACAGTGTCTCAACTTGGGGCTATTTTGGCCTCCAGGGAAAATGTGGCAGTGTCTGGAAATATTTTTGATTGTCACAACTTGGGGATTGCTACTGGCATCTACTAGAGGTCAGGGATGCTGCTGAACATCCCATGCACAGGACAGCCCCCACAACAACTAATTATCTGGCCCAAATGTCAATGGTGCTGAGGTTGAGAAAACCTAGCTTAGAAAGACTTTGTGGGTAGACTAATCTAGCCCCTACGATCAGCTGGAGGCAAACAAAGGAATAAAGAATATTGGGACACTGACAAAGTCAAAGTATATTAGAGTCTAAATTATGTCTCATTTTGAATGCAGAATGTTTTAAATTAGCTTCACCTTTTTCTGAACCTAACACTACTTCCCATAAATTTTACCAGGATAATACTCTTCATATTTTCTATACAGAAGAAATAATATTTAACAACCAATGGCATTTAAAAGCCTTTCTAAGTAATTCAAACAGACCCCCAGCTTTCCAGGTTAACTAAGAAGTGGAAAAGAGGCATCTGTTATCCCAGATGAAGAAGTGTAGATAGGAGGCTTCTTTTTTTTTCCTTTTTCCACCTGAATCTGACCATGGGATTCAAAAGCTTAGTGAGCAGTTACAAAAGTGAGTGCTTTTTTTCTTTTTTAAAGTGATTTCCTATTTCATGAAGGTGCATGATAAAGAGAAAACGCTATGAATAAACATGAGATAAAAAAGAGGTCAAAGAATAGCGCTACGAAGTCAACAAATGAAGTAATAAAAATCAACCATTTACAATGTTCCTTTACCCTAAAAAACTTAAAGAACTTTCGTGTTAAAAGAGAGTAAAACACTACTTTGCCTAAGAAACTATACATTCTTCAGGGTAAGCTCTACTTCTTTTGTGTTTTCTTTTCACAATGGAGAAATATGTCATATACACAATGGTGGTTTTACAAAGTGGTTGCCCAAATGACTGCATGACACAATCTCTCTTCTGGGTAAATACTGGAGAAGCTTTATTAGTGCCTTTCAGCTCAAGAAAAAACTGAGGTACCCAGAAGCTGAAGCCAAAACAACTGAAAAAACAGGAAAGTCAAGACAGGACTCAGAAATTTATATAGATATAGATATATGTATACATATTAAATATATGTTTATAAATATATATTTATAGTCAAGATAGGACTTACAGAAAGTCAAGATAGGACTTATATATAGCTATATACATATATATATGTAAATATATGTATATCTATATATCAATGTCTTAGACATACAGCTACACATATATGTATATATAGATGGGTATACATATAGATATACATACTTCTATCTATATATAGATAGTGAGGCAAATTCATACTATAGGGAAAAATTGAAAAGTCTACATTCTCAGTTCTGTGAGGAACATTCTACTTTGAAAAACTAAACACTGAAGTCATGTATTTAGCTCTGCTCCCTCTAACAGCCACATTAAAATAATAGGGAAAAAGGGGTTCTAAAATTATTATCATTTAGGTATAAATTGAGAAAAACAAAAAGAATGGAAGCAGAAGCTGAAAAGCAGGCAGGCAAGCAGTAACTGATCTACGTGAGGCCTAAACCAAAACTAGAGTAAACCAGGAAGCAGCCAGATTGATATCACAGAAGCCCGAAGAGAAATAAGTAGCAGTGGGATGAAGGGAGAGCTAAACACAAAATAAGCTATTGAAAATCTGAGAACGGTGAGATCCCAAGATCCCCTCTCCCACTGTAGCAGAATACTAGATGAGAGGTTTATTCTGTTAGAGAGGGTCCATGGACTAGAAGATACAAGGTTCAGCGGAGGATAGGGGGATAATGAACTTCAACAGGAGGATTAGCTGAAGTCTACGTTAAATTTTGAGATGGTCCAGGCCTCTTCACAACTCAGCCCCCAGACATGAGTAGGACATCAAAAGTGTGATCTCTTGGCAATCTGACCATCCAAGATAAGAGACCTAGAAATACTAAAGTTGAGGCTTCCATAAGGACACAGCCCAGTTAGAACAACCTACTGTGAAGGCCACAGCTGACATAGAATCTTTTAGTGCCTCACTTTAAAGTGTGAACAGGCAGCTAAGGATGACCAGGCATTTAAAGGAAATGTCTAATACGAAAGACCAAAACCAAAACTAGCAATTCAGAAGAAATATTATACAACAAGAAGAAAAGTTTGAAAACAATATATCCATAATAGCCCTGGAGAGATAAATGAGAAATAAAGTGATACTGCATCATGAAACAAAAGTTTGATGCAACAAAAAAGGGAACATGTAGAGAACAAGAAAAGAGTTCTTGGCAATTAAGATTCAACTCAAGTATCTCTTCAAGGAGCCTGACTTCATCCCTGTCCTCTGTGAAGACATGTAAATGAGTTCTTGTCACTTCATTTTCCACTTGATGCTTTACTTTTCTGTCTCTCCCAATTAAAACTAAACGCCTTGAGGTTAGAAACATCTTATTTGTTCTTGTCTCCCTAGTGCCTAGTGCCAGGGTCAAATAGGCAAGCAGAGTTGAGGGACTATTAAGTGCCATGTTTCAAGGGAACAGGTGCTAAATACCAGTCTGAGGTAGCTCTGCCAGCACACAGCTGCTGCTCCAAACCAAGGGGATATATATTTAGGGGGAGTATAGAAGCATAAGGCCTCTGGGATAACAACAGCCCCAGAGTGTCCTAAAGCCTCTTCTTTCTCAATTCTAGAGCTTCCTTAACTCTTCATACTCAGCCAATCCACACTGGCTTCAGTGCCTCCATGTATGCTCCTTCCTGTGGGGGTTTGCTGGGTTTTTCCAGACACGATCTCTGAGTACAACTGAGGCAAAGAATCCCAGAGTTCTTTGGGAAGCAGTGTGTTCTGACTTCAAAGGCATTCCCGGTGCATCAGTCAGAAAATGAAAACCATTTATGCCATGGTTTATATAGTAGCCAGCTCATTATCAGGGGAAAAACACGTGGAGAAGAATGCTTGCTAGGATTGCTCTCTGAATAGCAGCTGTGGGAAGCAGGCCCTGGCACAGAATGCCAAGTCAGGGAAATCAAAGGCACTTCAAGCAGAAAAGAGGAAGGTGCAGAGGGGCAGCTGGCCACTTCCAGTGGTATTCTGGGCCCCCTGCCCAAACGCATCTTTATTTGGGAACACCTGGGTCCTGCTCCATGGATCATCAAGGTTCAAAGGTACTAAAATTACCAACCCTTGGATAACTAGTCCCCTAAAAAAGGGTATTAACGAGTATTAGGGGCAGATGTGAAGAAGAGCACTGAAAAAACTGGATGAGTTTCTTATATGCTTGGTTTCCTTTTTCCAAGGATCCCAAATAACTTCTATTACCTACAATGTCATTGAAACGAGAGGCCCTTCCCTGCCTTCCTGACAAGAAATTCTCCCTTGTTCTCTTCTTGACCCCTCAAGAGTGTGCACACAGCAAGCAGCTTCCCAAAGCTAGCATGTAACAGTCCCAGCCTCCCACCTGATAAAACCACTCTCCCATGCAAGGTGATCAATTAACCTTTTTAAACCTAGAACTTTTCCAGTTTCAGCACTGACAATTTTATGTCCCAGGGAACTCTTCAGTACTAGGTAAAGAGGGACAGTTAGTCACCATAATCCCATGGTGCCTTATTCAGACCAGTCCTAAACTTATCTTAATCTCCAGAAGAAAAAAATCTATTCTCTGAACTTTCTTTTTTCTTTCTTTCTTTCTTTTTTTTTTTTTGAGACAGAGTCTCACTCTGTCCCCAGGCTGGAGGGGAGGGGCCCAATCTCAGCTCGCTGCAACCT
>NW_016807278.1:1175393-1187101 GCF_001698545.2 Rhinopithecus bieti
ACAGATTGTGTTCTCTTCTCTAAGCCCGCAGCCTGCCTCGTCACTGAGGTTTGGCTTTATAAAACTCCAGGAAGCCAGTGCAAAGCTCTCTCTGCCCGAACTGGTCCCTCTTGTTGGGGGAATTTAGGACTCTGTGCTGCCCTCTAGAGCATTTGTTCTAGTCTCAAAACCGTAGATCAATCCACGATCTGATGCAAAACCTAGAACAATAAAGCCTTTCCAACAGGCACATATTAATAGTGCAATGCAGGCTACGTTCCTTGCCGTTAGGTTCTGTTTGCTGCTAATGGGGTCCATTGTGCCAATGACCTAGACTCTGGCTTGTCTCTAGCAATTATGCACCAAATAAAGCCAGGGTGAGCTTGCACAGCTGAGGAGAACACTTATTTTGAGGAAGTATTTTTTGACTCATTCTGTTTTGAAACGACGAGTGTGAAAAAAGAGATGGGTGGGGTCACCCCCAGTGGGGACCATGCACTTGTCCTCAACCTCAGTTCAGTTCTGTTGCTGACGTAGTATGGCTGCAAGCTGCCAAATGCTGCTTCCCTCTGCTTATTAAAGAGTCAAGCAACCCATCTTATTTACCGAGTAGAGCTCGTTCAAGACCTTCATCAAATCATCTTGAAGCTGCTGGCCGACTTCTTTACTCTGCAAGGAAAGAGGAATGAAGGTTAATTGGGAAACAGAAGAGAGAGGAGGGAGCAACGAAGGCAAAAGCCGCACTGGCTCTACAAATAACCCAGACTCAATTAAGTCCCATTATTTAACCCAGCAAATCAGATAACCACTCCAATCAGACCCAATTATGGTCAGATTACTCAAAGAGTTTTAATAAAATGAAATGTGCCCTTTCTATAGCCCAGCAAAGGCAATTGCATGGAGGGAAAAAGGGTGGTAGCCTTTGATTTTTCTATTGGTCCCCGAAGAGCAGGACTGAAAGCCACATCCTACCTAGCAACTGTTGTTAGGTGGAACACGGTTTCTCAGATACTTGCAGTCAAGCATTCCAGAAGATTTCAAAGGAAAATAAGATGTGTAATGGGATGAAATAGGAAAAAGTATATAAACATCCAGGGGCTTCAAAGTCCCTAATTAAATAGAAAACTCCAAGCAGGATGGAACTATATTTCTTACTTGCTTTATTTCTACCCGAAACTCACAAGGCAGCGGTATCTCAATATTGACTGCCTGCGAGATTAGCTGTTACTAGATGCTGAAAATCTATGTTAAAGGGTCTCCAACTCATTAATCTTGAGCAGTGATGGCTCCTGGGTTCTTTGCTGCTGCCACCTGGGGCTGACATCTAACTACATAGAGCAGTAGAAATAAAGAATAGGGCTGGGCACGGTGGTTCACACCTGTAATCACAGCACTTTGAGAGGCCGAGGTGGGTGGATCACCTGAGGTCGGGAATTTGAGACCAGCCTGGCCAACATAGTGAAACCCGTTTCTACTAAAAATACAAAAATTAGCCAGGCGTGATGGCACATGCTTGTAATCCCAGCTACTCAGGAGGCTGAGGCAGGGGAATCACTTGAACCCAGGAGGCGGAGGTTGCAAGGAGCCGAGATTGTGCCATTGCACTCCAGCCTGGGCGATAAGAGTGAGACTCTGTCTCAAAAAAAAAAAAAAAAAAAAAAGGAAAGAAAGAATGAGGAAGCAGGAAGGAAATTGTCACAACTTCTGTACTAAGTGTTATATGCCAAACCTAAGAGGGCTAAAACTGATTGGCAGCATGGGTCATTGAGAGGGAAACCCCTTGTTTTATCTTTTGCCAGCTCCTTCTAGATCTTCCCTACTAGAAATTTGGATATCAAAATGCCATCCTAACAGAAGTTGTAATACTGTCTCCCATCCCTCCCACCATGGCTGCTAGCTCCCAGGCAAAAAAAGGAAGGTCTTTCATGTCAGATACACAATCATTTAAAATCTTGCTTTTTTTTTCAATGTATCTCTACTTAAAAAATACTTTTTTTCTGATTACAAAAGTAATATATGTTTATTATAATAAGGAAACTAGAAAACCTCAAAAAAGAAAACAAAAGTAACTCTTAAATGCCTACCACTAAGAAATCATCACTCTAAGGGTTGTTATGTATTTTCTAATCTTCTCTATTTTACAAAATTGGGATTGCATTATAAATCCTGTTTTGTAACTTATTCACTTAAACATATGTTGTAAACATTTCCACGTGTATTATTATTCTATAGCATTATAATACATTATATTGATGCAGCTCCCATTCTTGGACATGTACTTCGCTTCTAAATTTTTGTGATAAAAAATGCCATATCACATTACTTTGTATATGATCTAATGCACACACCTTTCATTATTTTCTCCTAGAAATAACATTGCTGGGTCAAAGACTACCATTTATATCACTAAAATGCCTTTGAGAAAAACGGTACCAATTTAAAATAACACCAATAGTATATATGAATGTTTATTTCACATTTTATTGCCTTGACAATTTGATGTGGTATCCTCCTGTAATTTGCAGTCCTTTGATTCTAGTGAGCCTGAGCATTTTTAAAAATGTTTATCAGTCATTTTCATTTTTCTTTTATAATCTGCCATTTTCCTATTAAGGTGTTCTCTGCCCATTTTTTCTATTAAGGTATTCATTATGGAATATAACCTATGTGTGGCCTCTGTCATGAGTAGGCATGAATTTTTACATCTGATAGTGGGGAAAGGGGTGGAAGGAGCCCTAAATTTGCAATCATAACATTCTCTTTCTATTCCTGGCTCCTGCATTACCAAAGAGATAACTCTGGACAACCTGGTTAACCTCTTTGGCCCTCTGTTTTCCCTTCTATAAAATGAAAAGCTTCAGCTAAAACATTTCTAAGGTCTTTTCCAACCTCTGCCATTCTATGATTCTACATGATCTTCTGCCTGGCTTCTAGAGTCCATATTAGCTTCAAACATCACTCCCTTTAGTGTACGGCTGGTTGGCTTAGAAGATGATGAGCAAGTTCTCCTAGGGGACCCAGATGCTCTACAAAATGGACGGGTTCAGGAGCATCTTGCCAGTCTTAAATTTACCATTCCCAGGGTCTCTCATCCAATGACCTCAACTGCTGGAAGAAGTCACAAGAAGGAATGCCTTTCATCTGTGATCTCACATACCAGCCTCTCCTTTCCATTGAGAGGAAAGCTGAGCTCCACTGAAACAACAGAGGCCCAAGGAGGTGAAGTGAGGCAACATGACTCACTCCGAGCCCCAGAGTCAGCAACAGGGTCAGGAAGTGACCATGAGTATCACTTCCCACTGCCCTGCCCTCCTGCCTCTGGGCCAGCTCCCCCTGCCAGCCTCCTATCGTTCGTTTCTTAACTCCTCCTTCTGTTTGAATGGCAGAGGTTAAAGGAGAAAGCTCCTATTCCTCTACCCTGTTGCTTACCCATGACTTAAATAACCTCGCCCCAGAGTGGGGGATGGGGGAAGAAGAGGAGGGAAAAGTGTAACCAAAAAAACAGCAATTAAGCCCAGGCAGATGTTTCCTTTCATGTACTGATTAGTTGGGAGGACCACTCAGCGATTATCCCTGTTTATTTGAACAGGCTGCTGAAGTGATCTGACTTACCACTCCCTCTGGCTGAGGGTTGGGCTGGGAATACATGTGTAGCAAGCCCACTTAAAATGTACAATACAGCCTCTAGCAATCAGGAGAAATTCTGACACTAGGCCAGAGGCAGGAAATTGCCAGTGTCTCTCCTTTCACAGATGATAAAAGGCTATTCGTTCTCTGTTTCAGAAACCTTAACTGTGTGCCTTTGGGGGAAGCGCGGCCCCAGGAAGGGCTTCCGTGCTGGCCACTGCAGCAGGGTTGACAGAGCTGGTTAGCCACAAGGGGCCCCACCCAAAGACAAGGGGACATTTATTCCTGGGAACAACAAAACCTGATGAGGCCGAGTACATGACAATGAAGACTGTAGAGCTTTTCTGTTCTCTATAAAAAGACAAGGGGTTTCTAGACAGGGAAGAAAAAGAATTTACAGAGCAGTCTTTGTGTACTAACATACAGCCTGCATCTCTTTTCTTTAAAATTTCTTGGAAGAGAATGAGTCATCTAAACATTGCAGGAAACCAAATAGAAGTTGGGGAAAAAATTACTTTGGACAAAGTTTTCTCTTAAATGTTTGCATAGTAATCTTTGCCTGGAAAAAAAAAAAAAAAGAGCCTAAATTTAGAATAGAGATGTGGCAAAGTTAACAGTGCTGGTTCTATGGGATGGGAAGTGTGATGGTGCACCCAGGCTGGGATCTCTTATTTTGAAACTCACCACAACCGTTTGGCCAGAGTGTGTTTCACGGGGCGTCCACTCTGACTGCTGCCAAGGAGGAGCTGATCAGAAGACAATGAGATTGCAACAGCTCCTACCAGTTTTATGCTGACAAAATGGGCAGGAAAGCTTCGTTTTCCAACAGATAACAGCATTGGAAACAGAACTGAAACGCACAGTGTCATTTCATCTCCTCAAGACAAGACTGTAATGTTCCAAAGCCTCCTTGCTCACAGAAAGGATGTAACAGCAGATATGTACGGAAACATGAGAATCCTAGGCATCTAGGATGCCTGGCAACTGGGCTGGTCACTCTTCCTTGGACCTCTTTAAATCAGCACGTTTCCTAAGCTTGGATGGGTTTGTCTTTCAGCGTTTCCCAAAGAACACCAATTATGAAAGAGATTTCAGACCTGTTCTCAACAGGGAGGTTACTTGTTACCAATTCTGTAGTATTTAGATCAGCACTCATGTGCTTTCCAAGCTGGGGGTGGGACTGCTGTTTATTGGTTATCTACATCTCAAAGCTGTATTTTTTGACAGGCACAAAATTACCTCCTATTTGTATGAAAGAAGAAGAAAAAGAGGAAGGCATGTCTCTGCTATGTGGCAAGAGCTCATTTCAGCCCCATCCCAAGGCTGAGCCTGTCAGCAGGTAGGAACAGTAGGGTCAATTAGTTCTCTGCCATTTAGCCTGTATCAGCAGTTTTCCAAAAAAGAATATAGTTTTCAAGGGCACATATCTCTCCCAGAACCACTAGTATCCCCTCCCCACCCTAAAGATTGTTCAGAGACCAACTGTTAAAAAAAAATCCAGTTTAAAACTGAATTTATGTTACAGATTTCAGAGGAAAGGAACACGACCCTGTATTAAGCTCTGGCAGCAGAAGCACCACCATACATAAGGTGGTAGTTTCAGAAGCATTCACTCACCATTTTAAAGATGCCACGTTTCAGGAGCTGGTGCTTTGCCTGAAATGCTTTTGGTGGGGAGGAGAGCGCTAAAAGGAATGACTGGTAGCAAGGCCAGTGCTAGGTGATGGTGGGCACTGTGTCTGGTCCTCTCCCTCACCTAACTTGGACCACCAAAATAGGTGGTACAGTGTGAGGCTGTATGCCGGTGTGAGGCTATATGCCAAGGCTCTGGCGGTTCAAGGGGTGATGATCCAGCAGGTCAGAGCTGAGAAATGACTTCTAGATTTCCCCTCCACCACACTACCTGCATATGCAAGCAGAGCTCTTTCTATTCAGCATTCATTCATTGGTTAGGATACCACGAGTTGGCTCTGAGAAAGATTGAACTCCAGTTAGGAACTTAAACTGTGTGAAGCCCAAGGATGTATAAAACACAAATATACTTAATTGCAAAACTTTTATAGAGAGGTAGGCTAGGAGATGCCACAATAGGGACACCAGAGGTGCTTTTGCCTTCCGAAGATAGGTAGACTAGGGTGTTAAAAAAATACATTTTTTATTGCAATACAGCATAACATGTGTCTATAATAAAAGTACTTATGTGTCCAGAGTTGGTTCCTTCTGGTGGGTTCTTGGTCTCGCTGACTTCAAGAATTAAGCTGTGGACCTTGACAGTGAGTGTTACAGCTCTTAAGAGTGCTGACTGGTGCATTTACAATCCTTTAGCTAGACACAGAGAGCTGATTGGTACGTTTTTACAGAGTGCTGATTGGTACATTTACAATCCTCTAGCTAGACAGGAAAGTTCTCCAAGTCCCCACTCGACCCAGGAAGTCCAGCTGGCTTCACCTTTCACTTATGTGCTGTCCATTGTGATATTTCCTATTCTTTTATCTTATTTTTTTCTTCCCTTTCTTTCTTTTTAGACACAAGGTCTTCCTCTTTTGCCCAGGCTAGAATGCAGTGGCATGATCATAGCTCACTGCAGCCTTGAACTCTTGGGCTCAAATGTCATGTGATCCTCCTCCCTCAGCCTCCCATGCAGCTGGGACGACAGATGTGTACCACCATGCTGGCTAATTTTTTAAATTTTTGTAGAGATGGGGTCTCACTGAGTTTGCTCAGGCTGGTCTCAAACTCCTGGCCTCAAACAATCCTCCTGCCTCATCTTCCCAAGTAGCTGGTAAAGGCATGCTTGGCTAATTTTTTTAAAAATTGTTTTTAGAGATGGGGTCTTGTGATGTTGCCCAGGCTGATCTCAAACTCCTGGCCTAAAGACCCCCCCACCTCAGCTTCTTAAGAGTAGCTGGGATTATATTCTTGAGCGACTGTGCCTGGCCTTCTCTATTTTTTTATGTCGGTCATAACTCACTAAATTTATTTTACAACTCATTAATGAGTCATTATACACAGGTTTAAAAAGACTGGATACATACAAAAGTCTGTACTTGAGGAATTAATAAAGAAAATAGTGGTTTAGGGACTGGAGCCCACTAACTTATTTAGAAAGGAGCTAAAATAACTTGCCTTCTTGAAGTGACTGATCAGATGTTTCAAAACAGGTTCAATTATTGAATGCTGGCAAGGGAGAAATGGCTGGATTTTAGGGAGTGAGCAGTAAAGAGTCCATGAGCAAATATTTATAGAACATCTATTAAGTGTCAGGCACTTGTGTTCTGAATGCAAAACAGAAAGTTTAAAAGTTTACAATCTGTTGAGAAAGATGGACATTAATCTAACGTCTGAGCCCATCAGAATGCAATTCTTCCAATCTCAAAGGTATTACTAGAAATGGAATATCTTAAGTTAGTTTTTTAGTTTAAGATCAATTTTTTTTCCTGTCCCAGCCAAGAGGTTTCCACACCATAACCTAACTCCACAGAAAGCTAGATATTGAATCCAGCTTGCCAGAAAAGAAAAATCTGATTTCAAAAAATCCAGCTATTACATAGTAAATTCTTTGAGTTTGCCTTTCTAAGTTACTAATGGTTATTTCAGGTTATAATGATCCAGCTTCAGTATTAGTGACTCCCAAAGCAGTCACATTCCATTTTTAAAGAATCCCTTGAGCTTGTAAGCACCATAAAAAATAATCTCACCAGAAGCTCCTTCACTCAGGAGTTAATGGATATAAACCATCCTAGTGACAAAAGTTATATTTTAAAAGAAAATGTCAGAAACTTGACATAGTCTAAGGTCCAATACCTGTTTCAGGATTCCTCTTCTGGAATATAAATAATTTTGAATTTGATTCCTATTTAATTATCTGAAAACGTAGTCCAAAAAAATCTCAAAGCAACTACAATATGAAACCATCTAAAGCTAATGGAAGAGATAGGTTTTAACTTTTAAGCATTTTCTGAATCCTCTGTGGTACCCAGCCCACTGCTTTGTGCACAGTGGCCATAAAATAGTAAGTTGCTGAATCAGTGAGGTCAAAATTTAAATACTATGCTTTCACATAATGGCAAGAACTAAACAATATAGCTGCATTTCATCATATAAATTATTAAAAGTAGAAACTCCATCAGAGGTTAGCCACAATGAGCTCCCTTTGGTTATGGTTCACCAATGAGCCCTAAAAGTTGAAATAACTTTTCCAGGGTCAGTAGCCTATCAGGGACTACATGCAGTATTAAAGGAGAGCTGAACATGCAGGCTCTGGAGCAGGAATTAAATCCTACTTCTACTCCCCAACTGATGACCTTGGGTAAATTATATTTAAATACTCTATGCTTCAGCTTCCACATCTGTAAAATAGGATAATAAGAGTAGTGAGATAATCCACATAAAGTGCTTTAAACAGAATCTAGCCTGTTCAATAAATGTTGGCTAACATTAATATTAGAATCCAGCCCCCTCAACACTCACTTGAGTGTTCTTTATGCAGCACTATGCTGCCTCCTTACGTACTCTCAAACACGTTAAAGATGCTATGTGGAATTGTGAAGGTCCTGGAAACTACTTCCCAGGTAGGACTGTAGCTGAATCCCTCCAATGGGCTCTGTGGGCCCGAAGGGAAGAAGGTTCTCTGTTCTTCCTTACGCCTGCTGTTGCATAATCTTTTTCCTCCCCAGTTTCAGTAAGAACTAAATGACTCTGTAAGAAATAATTCAGCTTTCCTGAGGAAAGAAAACAAAAAAACAAAACTCCCCAAACAAAACAAAGAAAGATGATAAAAAAATGTTTAGCAGAAAGGAAGAAATGATGAAGGTAGGGGTGGAAGAATGAAAATAAGGAGGATACAATTACCTTCTATTCCTCCAGATAGATTAAACAGAAAAGATCCTTCTCGACTGTACAACTAGGAAATGGTTAGACTGTGGGCATAAAGGAAACATCCAAAAGTAGGAGTTCCCACTACCTAGGTCACAGAATACCAAAACCACCCATCAAGTTCTGGTTCAGTGAAATCCAGGACCCCTCTCCTCTAGGACAGAAATGGCTTTCTGAAAGCCATTTCCTTAAGGCTTTTCCAGAAGCTCTGGAATGTGTGAGCAATAACACTTGATAACCCACAAGTAATGCTAGTGGCCCTGGGAGAAAATCCATTCCTTGGCATGACGTGAACTCCATGGACTCAGCTCCTACCCTCTGTGAATGCTCACTAACAAAGGGCACTTTGGTCTCTGACCAAAGTCTCTTGTCAGGGACAGGCATACTCGGGACAAGGGTGGGAGTTTAGGGGAGTTCAGGGTGGGGTCAGGAAGAGGCTAAAGGCCCTCTGCTCTCCCAGTCTGAAACACAGTCCTATGACAATCTGAATGTTCTTCCATGGTTGTTCCAATCTCTTTGAATTACCTATCCTAATACTAAGAAAATAAGCTCAAAACAACATCTCTTAAAATAAAACAGACAATCAAATCTAAGCTTTCATTTCTTAAACTACCACTGTGATCTTTGTCTTGGCAAATTTCCATCTTTTACTCTTTTTGGATAATGATTTGGGTGGGGGTGTAATGTCTTCAGGCCCTGATCTCTCATGCCAAAGCATTTCTTGAGATCATTTTTTTTTTTTTTTTTTTTTGAGACGGAGTCTCGCTCTGCCGCCCAGGCTGGAGTGCCGTTGGCGGATCTCAGCTCACTGCAAGCTCCGCCTCCCGGGTTCACGCCATTCTCCTGCCTCAGCCTCCCGGGTAGCTGGGACTACAGGCGCCCGCCACGTCGCCCGGCTAGTTTTTTTGTATTTTAGTAGAGACGGGGTTTCACCATGTTAGCCAGGATGGTCTCGATCTCCTGACCTCGTGATCCGCCCGTCTCGGCCTCCCAAAGTGCTGGGATTACAGGCTTGAGCCACCGCGCCCGGCCGAGATCATTCTTAAGATGAGTGATCACTCCATTTCCCAAGCAGGACAGTAAAAGCAGAGTAGAAATGGTATCTAGGTGACTGTGGGTATCCTTGAGTAGACTGGGACATAAGGGACAAAAGACACAAAAGCAAACAGGCAACATGAGAGCACAAATCTCTCAGCAGCTGTAAAATGAACGAAGGAGGAAAAGCAATCAATGGCTTGGAACTGGGAGAGAAGGGGGGAAAAAAGAGCCAGAATGATAAGGTACTTGCAAACATATGCCCTCCTACAATAAGGAAATCTAGGAGCTGGGGGATGGGAAGAATGCCTGTATGGCTCCCAGATGGCTCGGCCAGGAGGAGGCTGGAAGAACAGGAGTTAATAGAGCTCATCTGAAAGTTGGCAGTGTGAATGCCAAGACAAGGAGGGCAGCCTGGTAGGAAGTAAAACAGTCAGCAGCACTCATACAGGAAATGCCTGGGGCACTGGGAAAATCGCTGATTAAATACTTTTAAGAAAGAGGAACCCAGCAGCAAAGCCAATTCATGTGTGTAGTTTTAGAATACTTGGGAGTAGCCTTTAGAATCAAAAGAGGAAGAAGCTCCGGAGGGTTATGAAGATAGCCTTTTCTTGACACCTCAGGTGCCAGGGTTGGACCTAAGAGGAGCACAAAGCCAACTTTGGGAGACTGAGTAAAGCCCTTTACAGACAGCAATTAGAATGCATTGCCTAGGGACTGGGATGAAGATCTGAGCCTGGATCAGCTACGGTGGTGGTTTGCAGCCTCTTGTCCTTGTCTACAGTAAACACATGGGTAGCCATTCCCATTAGTCATGGCCTACATACAGTTGAAAAAAGAAAATCAATATTCTTGGGGAGGATACCTTCCCTCTTGGCCAGTACCCCACTCCCACTGAAAATCAATGAATTGTGAGAAAAAGAAGGTACAGACTTTGGAACTGGAGGTTTCCAGTCTCCAGCTCTAATTTCTCCCCTAAGCTCTTTGATTTTTCCTCCCCATTTCAGGTTTAACTTTATAAATGTTCCATGTACACTTGAAAAGAATGTGTATCTACCCGCAGTTGTCAGGCACAGTATCCATATATGTCATTTAGGTCAAGTTTGTTGTTTTTCAACTTCTCTGTATTTTTACTGACTTTTTTGGTCTAGTTGTTTAATCATTCACTGAGACAGGTGTGTTAAATCTCTCATTGGGGTTGATGATTTATCTAGTTCCCATTTTAATTCTGTCCCATTTGATTTACATATTTTAAGGCTATGTTATTAAGTATATATTTCCTTCTGGAACCTTAGTCTTTATTAGGAAATGTCTCTCTCTCTTTTGTTTTCTTGAGATGGAGTCTCGCTCTATCACTAGGCTGGAGTGCAGTAGTGCCATCTAGGCTCACTGCAACCTCCGCCTCCCGGGTTCAAGTGATTCCCCTGCCTCAGCCTCCCAAGTAGCTGGGACTACAGGTGTGCACCACCACACCCGGATAATTTTTTGTATTTTAGTAGAGATGGGGTTTCACCATTTTGGCTGGGATGATCTCGAACTCCTAACCTCAAGTGATCTGCCCACCTTGGCCTCTGAAAGTGCTGGGATTACAGGAGTGAGCCACCACGCCCAGCCTGGGAATGTCTCTATTTATAACTAAAAATACTTTTGGCATTAAAATCTACCTGGACCACCTGGGCACAGTGGCTCAGGCCTGTAATCCCAGCACCTTTTGAGGCCCAGGTGGGCAGATCACTTGAGGCCAGGAGTTTGAGACCAGCTGGGCTGACATGGTGAAACGCAGTTTCTACTAAAAATACAAAAATTAGTTGGGCATGGTGGTGCACACCTGTAATTCCAGCTATCTGGGAGGCTGAGGCAGGAGAATCGCTTGAACCCGGTAGGCAGAGGTTGCAGCGAGCTGAGATGGCACCACTGCCCTCCAGCCTGGGTGACAGAGGAAGACTCGTAAAAAAAAAAAAAAGGAAAGAAAGAAAGAGAGAAAGAAGGGAGAGGGAAAGAAGGAGAGGGAGAGAGAGGGAGAGACAGGGAGAGAGAAGGAGAGGGGGAGAGAGAGGGAGACAGAAGGAAAGAAAGAAAAGAAAGAAAGAAAGGAAAGAGAGAGAGAGAAAGAAAGAAAAAGGAAGGAAGGAAGGAAGGAAGGAAGGAAGGAAGGAAGGAAGGAAGGAAGGAAGGAAGGAAGGAGGGAGAGA
>NW_016807278.1:1188214-1194838 GCF_001698545.2 Rhinopithecus bieti
AAAAAAAAAAATAATAATAATAATAATAATAATAATAATAAGCCAGGCATGGTGGCACATACCTCTTATCCCAGCTGTTATACTTGGGAGGCTGAGGTGGGAGGATCATTTGAGCCCAGGAGTTCAAGGCTGTAGTGAGCTATAATTGTGCCACTGCAGTCCAGGCTGGGCAACAGAGCAAGACTCCATCCCTCCCACCCACACCTCTAAAAAAGAAAAACCACACAGATGATTATTAGTGTTGTTTTTAACAGTGATTATTCATTTTGATCTATATATATTTTTTCTTTTCTTTTCTTTTGTTTTTTTATTTTTTTTTGAGATGGAGTCTCACTCTGTCACCCAGGTTGAAGTGCAGTGGCGCGATCTGGGCTCACTGCAAGCTCCACCTCCCAGGTTCACGCCATTCTCCTGCCTCAGCCTCCCAAGTAGCTGGGACTACAGGTGCCCGCCACTATGCCTGGCTAATGTTTTTGTATTTTTAGTAGAGACGGGGTTTCACCATGTTAGCCAAGATGGTCTCGATCTCCTGATCTCACGATCTGCCCATCTCGGCCTCCCAAGTGCTGGGATTACAGGTGTGAGCCACCACACCCGGCTGATCTATATTCTTACATATAGTTTTTGTTGCTCCTCATTCTTCTTTACTGCATTTCGAAGATTCTATTTGGGATCATTTTCCTCCTGCCTAAACACTGCCATTTAGTATTTCTTTTAGTGCAAGTCTGCTGGCTATATATTTTCTCATATTTTTCTTGTCTGAAAACATCTTTAGCTCACCTTCATTTTTGAAGGGTATTCCTTTCTACACTTTCATTCCACTGTCATCTGCCTTCTATTGTTTTTGTTCAGAAGTCAGCTGTCAACCATGCTGTTGCACCACTGAAGATAATAAATCTTTTTTACCTCTAGCTGTTTGTATTTTGTTTGTATTTCTCCTATTTGGGGATCATAATGCTTCAGTTTGTGGCTTGAAGTCTTTTCTAGTTTGGGGAAATTCACAGCCATTATCTCTTCAAATACTGCTTCTATCCCATTCTCTTTGTTCTCTTCTTCTGAGACTTCAAGTAGAAGCATGTTAGGCCTACTCACCCTATCCCTTAAGTCTCTTATGTTCTTTTCTGTATTTTCCATCCGTTTATCTTTCTGAGCTTCAGTATTGTTTTCTGACCTTTCAGTTCATTATTTATTCAGCACTGTCTAATCTGCTACTTGATCTACACATTGAGCTCTTTCGGTTACTGCATTTTTTGTACCAAAAGTTGTTTATTTTTTAAATTATTGAGATGTAATTCACACACTGTACAATTCATCACTTCAAGGTACACAATTCAGTGGCTGTTAGTATTTTTGCAAGGTTGTGCAACCACCACCACCATCTAAGTTCCGAACATTTCATCATGCCAAAAGAAAACTCAAACCTGTTAGTAGCCACTCCCCATCTCTCCTTCCCCCAGCTCCTAGCAACCACTAATCTACTTTCTGTCTCTAGAGAGTTGCATACTCTGGAAATTTACTACAAATGGAATCATATAATATGTGGCCTTTTATGTTTAGCTTCTTTCACTTACAATGTTTTCAGGGTTCATCCATATTGTAGCATGTATCAGCACTTCCTTCTTCTTTATGACTAAGTACTACTCCATTGTATGGACATGACACATTTTGTTTAAATTATATAGGTATGCCATACTTTGTGTAAGTTTGTTTCATAAATCACTTCATTAACATTTGGGCTGCTTCTACTTTTTGGTTATTTTGAATAATGCTGTTATGAACATTTGTGTACAAGTTCTTGTGTGAGTGTATGTTTTCAATTCTCTTGGGTATAAACCTAGATGTGGAATTGCTGGGTCAAAGGGTAACTCTATGCTTAAGTTTCTAAGGAATTTTCAGTTTTCCACAGCATCTGCACCATTTCACAATCTCACCAGCAAAGTATGAGGGTTCTGATTCCTCCACACCCTCTCCGAAACTCTTCTTTCATTTCTTTCTTTTTAAAATTATAGCTATCCTAGTGAGTGTGATTTGCAGTACCCCAATAAATAACAGTGTCAAAAATGTGCTTGTTGGCCATTTGTATATCTTCTGTGGAGAAATGCCTATTGAAGTCTTTTGTCCATTTTAAACTGGACTGGCCATCTTTTGTTGCTGAGTTATAAGAATTCTTTATATATTCTGAAAATTAGACCCTGATGAGATATATGATTTGAAAATGCCTTTTCTCATTCTATAGCTGTCTTTTCATTTTCTTGAGAGTGTCCTCTGAAGCACAGAAGTTTTTGACTTCGATGAAGTTCAATTTATTTATTTTTTCTTTTGTTGCTTGTGCATTGGTGTCATATCTAAGAAATCACTGCCTAATCCAAGGTCACGAAGACTTATACCTATATTTTCTAAGAGTTTTATAGTTTTGGCTCTTGCATTTATGTCTTTGATCCATTTTGAGTTAATTCTTTTTTTTATTATTTCCAGGTTTGTTCTTATAATTTAATTTCATAAACATATTAAACACAGTTAATTTAAAGTTTGCATCTGTTAACACCATTACTAGTATCTCCTGTGGGTCTAGCTTTTGGTCACAGTTCTTATTTCCTCATAGGCCTAATTATTTATAACTGAGTGCCAAACATCATAATGAAAAATGATGAGTGATGTATTAGGTCTAGTATGATAGTGTCTTTCCATAGTATCTTCCTGTAGAGAGGATTTAAATTTGTTTCTAGCCACTGGCTATCCTAAATCACCTTAATCCAATTTGAGGTTAAGACAATTTGAAGCTAGGCTTCAGTCTCCGTGAAACTGCCTTAGTCTATTTCTGGCTTATCCTTACTTCTTAATTGTATCCCTTTGGTGTCTCAAAGCCTGGGGAATTTTACCAAGGCTACCCCTCCTGGGCCTTAAATTCCCATATTTGTCCTGCTAGCCCTAGAAGTCTATTAAACACACTGCTCAGCTTTTTGACACTAGTATTTTCCAAAATGGCAGAAGCCTCTTCAAGGAAAGCAGCTCCCATGAAGCAAAAGGATCGGTCTGAATTTTCTTCTAGAAAAGATGCCATTTCTAGAAGCACAACTCTAAGTTTAAATTTTGAAAACAGATTATCTTATGTTTATTTGTAGCCATCACCAGGCCCAGTGCAATTCTGGAAACCTAGTAAGAATGGATATGCTTTGTTTGATACAATGAACAGATACTGGTGATAGTGAAGGCTTGCCACACTTATGTTTTAAGTTGTTCATTTCCCAGGACATGGTAACCAAAGCATTCTGGTAAAACAAGAGAGAAGCAAGCCTGAGGTTTTAAATATGGTTTCACATTACTTCCTTAGGGACTTTTCAAAAACCACACTCCATCAAACAGAAAAAGGAGGCTAAATCTACCTCAAATAAAGGGCATCTCTGAAATTAGCTGAGTGATTAAGAATCCAGATACTAATCTCTGAGATCCTCTGGTGAACACCAAATGGAGGAAGTCTACAAGAAATTCTAAAAATTGGCACATATAAAAGCTCTGTATGGGGCCATCTGGGGTCTGAGAAAGATCTGGGCATCTAGTTCCTGAGCATATGTGAAAATGTCAGCTTCACCAGCCACCTCAGCAGAAAAAAATTTAAAGAAGTAATCACTGACTTCAAATTCTCTTTCCAATAAGTGGCCATACGCTGTTCATTTCTCCTTCATGATATGTCTGGCATCTGTCTCCTTTTCATTCCTCCTGTCACTGCTATAACATCTCAGGCTCTTATTACCCTGTCCTGGAATTAGAGGCCCAGTCTTTTGGAAACAGCAGCAATATTTTATCATTTTCCTATGAGGAGATCTTCCATCATTCCCTAGCACTCTCAGAATGAAGTTTAAACTCCTTAGTCTGGCATTCGAGGCTCTTTTCGGCTTTGTTTCAGCTGCTCTCCTCATTAACACTTTGATTTAGCCAAACTATTTTTACTCACCACCCTCTGAAGAGTCCTCACACATTCCTGTGCTCTCCTTCATCCTGAAGCCTGTTCTTCCATATGGAATATCCTTTGACTCCAGCTCCCCCTCTGTGCTCACAAACTCTGTACTTTTTCATCTTTAATTACTAAAATCATTTTCATTCACTAAAACCCCAGTTCAAATTTCATCTCTCTACATCTCTCTGCACAAAAAGCACTTAGTACTTACAGATGCTAAAGCTTAGAGAGGTCAAACAATTTGTTCATGAGAACAACTACTAATTGGTGAAGTTGGAACTGAACTCATAAACTCCTTCAATGCTATTTTGTCCTATCTGTATTCTCCTAATCTTATACAATACCTTGCATATAGTAAGCAACTAATAATTATTGAGCGAAGATGGGGGGAAGAAAGGTCATAAATTTTCACTGCAAGAAAGATATAATACAAAATAATATTCTTGATATATCAGTTTTTAAATTCCTCAGATATATACTGCTGAAAAGGTTGTGATTCCATCTGTTAAAAAGAGAATCATATAAGCAGAGCTATAAAACTGAGCTGCTAGAATATTCTGGTTAAAGGAAAGAAATCTAAAACTTAATCAGCTTTTAAATCCATTTGCTACATTGGGATTGTTGGCAGTTCAAAGGGCAAATGGCAAAAGCATGTCTCACCAAGCATCCTGGCCACAGTGCAGATGGAACTCAGCCAAGGGGTTACCCAGTTAGAAAGCATTACTGCTTTCCCACTGACCCGGGCAGTCCTGTGGAAGCCTTCAACAGCCCATGTGTTCTTTGCTTTGGTCTTGGGACTTAAGGATAAATGAGATGAGGATGGTGGATAAATGACAAGGGTAGGCACTGTCTTGGGGGCACTGCTACTCATTCTTGCCCTACAGAGTTCAGGCAACAGTCTTCTTGGGGAGCCCCAAGGAAGGGTGTGGAAAGAGGCTGAAGACAATGGGTGCTTTCAGGAGTCCCCTTAATACCCAGAGAAGCAAGGAGCAGAGCAAAGGTTCAAACACTCAGGGGAAAGGAAAACACTTCTTGATCCCTTCCAAACACAAGGACCATGATCAAAGAATTGCTTGCTATAGTTATAGCAGAAAGAAAGCAACAACAGGCCTTCCTGCATTCCTGCCTTTCCATGCCAGGGTGTCCTCTCCCCATGATCGTCCCCACCCCCAAATCCTGGGGACAATTGAGCTGTGTCTCTGGCATGTGTGGAGCTGCAGGTCACGGCCATATTTAACGAGAACATTCATTCTCCACAGGCGCTACAGGGCTCCTCAAAACACCCTTTGTGTCACTGTGCCTTTCTCTCCACCCCCCTTGACACTAATTTAATCAAGATGTCCTTCTAGCTTGTAGATGGGGTGGACTCGTCAGTTCCGCATTCCTCCTGGCCTTAGGGCTTTGCAGCCAAATATGTAGAGTTGAAACCAGCAAGTTGAGGAGATGGGGTCAGGGTCTCCAAGCCAGAGCATGCAGACCTTCTGGGTAAACCCTAGGCATAAAGAGTGTACTAGGTCTGCGGTATGTTTTATAGTTTTAGTTAACCCTAAATATTCTGGAGGAGTTGAGAAATATTTTCTTAGGCAAGTATGTACACATTTAGAAGCATTTTTTTTTTTAAAGCAAGAAAAAAGACACAATTTTATCTCTATATTTTTGGACTCATCAGTACTGTTTCTAGAATGCAGAACTAGAAAACAGAGCTCCTTGTCACAAATATGCCTGTCCTTTTTCTCCTAGTCTGCACTCTCCATAATTTTGCAAAATCTGAAAACTTCAGTTCTTTCCCAAGAACCAGATTTTAATTCAGATTTGCCTTCCTTAGCTGTTTCTCTAGACCACAGTCAGCATCCAGAAGAGAATGTCAAAACTGTGGTAGGGATTTTAACCAATAAGAAAAATAGAGAAATAAACCATCTAGAACCCTGGGTCCCCACCCAGGTTACCTGATTCCTGGTCTAATGTTCATTTCCTATGCTGTGGTAGCTCCCAAAGAGGGCATCACTGCTCATCAGTACCCCCACCCCGCCCTGATTTGTGGATGCCAAGCCAAACATTTGAAGCGTGAGTATTATGGGCCAGAAGGAGTCAAATGCATTTGAGGAGGGCATGAGGCAGGCCCAGGGAACTCAGACAATCTATCTTAGGAGCTGATTTGAATGTGTGTTGAAATTCCTCTGTCAACCACAGATCCAACTGTCATGACCTCCCGCCTGGGACATGTAACCATTCCTTCCATCATCTGCCTGCCATTTTAATCGGCTCACATCAGCAGTGGCAGAAATATATTCAAAGGGCTATTGTTTCATGACCCACGAGGGCATTTTCAGAAACCCAGTAAGACTCCAGAATATAAGAGGTGTGTACCCTCTATAGATTTTGGAGCAAAAAGCTCAACTCCCTATCCTTAACTCTTTCTCCTCTTGCCTAGGTCAAGTAGACCATTGACCTGGGGTCAGGGCCAACCCTAAGTTCTCAGACCAATTTCAAAGTTATCTTTAAGTAATTTTATAAACCAAATTAAACTCCCAGTCATAAAAAACTGAAAGGCTTTTTCCAGTTCCCTTACAGAGCTATACTGCAAAATTCACCACCCTCAAATCAACAAACATATCCTCCACGTTGTTTCTTTTATTTTAAAATTTATTTATTTATTTATTTATTTATTT
>NW_016807278.1:1194973-1237976 GCF_001698545.2 Rhinopithecus bieti
CCACCTCGCCCGGCTAGTTTTTTTGTATTTTTTAGTAGAGACGGGGTTTCACCGTGTTAGCCAGGATGGTCTCGATCTCCTGACCTCGTGATCCGACCGTCTCGGCCTCCCAAAGTGCTAGGATTACAGGCTTGAGCCACTGCGCCCGGCCCTCCACGTTGTTTCTTAAAGTAAGAACTGAGCCACTTCCCTTTTCCCCTCTATCTTTTTGCTGGCTTGCTTATTTTCTCTTTCTCTGGAAAAGCCAATTAAGAAATGCTTCCCGGATACTGTCAAATTGTAAGAACATAGCCTACAGCTCTAGGTTTTGTACTGGGGCAAAGAGCAGGCATTCTGAACCCAAGAAGGGGATACTGCTAAGCCAGAAAGTGGCAGAAGTTTGGGGAAAGGGCTAACGGAAGCAGCATCTGGGCTACACAGAACACCATCTCATTTGTTCACATCCTATAACCAAATGATGAGCACATCCACACTGGAGATTAGAAATAGCTCTTGGTTGAACAACAGGAATTTGGTCCAGGAGAAGCAACACCTTGTGAAACATCATTTAATGAAACCTACAATATGTTTAATAAAGTCAGCTATTCTTAGAAGAGCAACCCAGGGCTGGGTGCAGTGGCTTACACCTGTAAACTCAGCAGTTAGGGAAGCCAAGGTGGGTGGATCACCTGAGGTAAGGAGTTCGAGACTAGCCTGGCCAACATAGTGAAACCCTGTCTCTACTAAATATACAAAAATTAGCCAGGCATAGTAGCACACACTATAATCCCAGCTACTTGGGAGGCTGAGGCAAGAGAATCCCTTGAACCTGGGAGGCGGAAGTTACAGTGAGCTGAGATCACGCCATTGCCGCCAGCCGGGGGGAAAAAACCAAAACCCCATCCCCCAAAAAAAAAAAAAAAAAAGGAGCAACCCAGAGGTTATACAGATATCTGTTAATCTATAAAACTGTGATATTTCCCCCCATTTCAAAATTTTCCAGCATTTAAATCTATAGTACAAAATATAAACCCTGCTTATTGATTTCAAATATAGCCTAAATGGCTCTCCCATCTTCTCTACTCCTCTTCTCACTGCCTTAGATCAGGGCCCCTCTCTTAAATGAACGACTGTAGTAACTTTTTCCCTGTTCTCACATCTCTCTAACATGCAAACATTTCAGAGTAATCTTTCTAAAAGGCAAATCTGTCCATGGCACTCTCTTGGAAATCCGCTAGTAGAGTTGTTTCAGTTAACAAGCATTCTAAAAATTAGTGAGCAAAGGATGAGAAGAAATAGGATATTTACATAGTATCTTCACAAGACACTTATTACAGTGTAAAGGGGAAGGTAGTAACTTTACAGTAAGGAAATCAGGAGACACCCATCCTCTCCGAGTAATCAAAATTATTACCATCGGCAAGTGCCTCCTGATATAATGCACTAAGAAAAATATGATATCTCTTCTATGGTGCTCTTGCCAAAATCGCTTAAACTGAATCCAATCATGAGGAAACCAAACAAACAAAAATTGAGTAACATTCTACAAAATAACTGACCAGAACTCTTTAAAACCATGAAAGACAAAGCAAGACAGAGGAACTGTCAGAGATTACAGGAGACTAAGATGACAGTTCACCTCAACATCATGTGTGATCCTAAACTGAACCCTGAACCAGAAATTTGAATTGGACATTAGCAAGGCACCAAGTGAAATTTCAGTAAGATTGAGAGATTATAGTATTACCTCTGTGTTAATTTCCTGATTTTGATCATTGTACTGTGATTATACAAGATTTTTAAGAAATCTTGACCCCAAATATTGGAAAGATGGGATTTTAACATTTGGGGAATTTGGGTTAAGGGTACAGAGGAATTTCTGGATTACTTTGCAATCTTTCTTTAAGTCTGAAATTATCTCAAAACAAGAAGTTAAAACAGTAACAATATTACAGGGGCTTCTGCTTCACTGGCTTCAGGGTATAAGCCCTTTTGTGTGGCAGGCAAGGCCCTGCCTACCTCCTCAGCCTCATTTCTTGCCACTCCCCTACAAGGGACCTATGTGCAGCCATTCTCACCCACACCACCTGTAGTTCCAGAATGCTTTTCACCTGTTATACTCCCTTGCTTTCTGCATAAACGGTTTCATCTCCCAGAAATCCCCTACACTCCCCTCTCCTACACTCCCATTCTTCCTGAGACTCAAAGGACATCGTAAGGCAAACCTCACCTCATATTTCCCTCCATCCAAGAACCCATTATTACACTGTATCATGATAGCTTATGTGCATGTCTATTTCTCCCACTAGACACTGTACTCAACATCAGGGGCCATGTCAATCATCTTCATATTCTCAACACATGGCCCAGAGTCATAACTCAATCTGCCCCCAGAGAGTCAGAACTCAATTCACTGTGTATTGAGCAGACATACTGTTTCCACTTAGAACGACCATAATAGCCCAATGGTTTGCCAAGCACTTTCATAGAAATTCCCTTACTTAATTACAGAATTTCAGAGATGAATCTTAGAAAGATTAGTCCAAACCATTATCTTACAGATAAGAAAACTAAGTTCTAGACAGGTTACAAAGTTAGGCGGCATTCACAGTCAAAGTTAGGCTGTGAGTCAGTGTGAAAGGTAGGATAAGATTCTCACTCCCAGATCAGGAATTTTTTTTTTTTTTTTTTTTAATTCATGAACTACAAAAAGAGCCTCTTTCCTCCAACCAACAAATACCACAGGATGTGTACAGGCAGAATTGTCTGGGCCTGGTGTGGTGCTTGGGGAAAGCATTTAATAAACACTTGCTAAAACGAGCTGAATTACCAGGGAGCAGCACCTCAATTCCTTATTTCACTCAGGTTGAACCTGAACAAGGCATGACTCTAAGGTCTAACCTAACCTGACTACATCTTGTGGGGAATGTGCAGCCAGAATACACTAGTCTTAAGTGAGAAGGCCTGATTTCCCACCTAAGAGATCTCTGATTCAGAGAGCAGGATCCTGGCTTTCCTCCAGGCTGGTGGGAGGATGAGGCAGATACTACATAGCCCCGAGCTATGTGGTATCAGGCCAGAGGCAACAAGCTCAGATAACTTCCTTACATCTAGCTTGGGGAGGAAGCCCATCCAGTGTATCAGAAATCATCTGCTCTGGTTACAAGACCCTTTTAAATCTTCCTGGCCCAAGAGGGGATAACTTTAATAATGCCAGCAGGTACAATTAATTTCCTTTCCTATTATTCCCCACTCTTCATATGAAGGGGACTGGAAGCATGGAATTAAGATTCCACTGGGGCTTCAGCCTGCAGCTTAAGACAGAAAGACTGTCTGACACTCAGCAGGGAAAACCTCATCCTGTGTTTCATAAGGACCAATGCTGATCTATCAATGTTTGAAAAATCTGTGTGGCCTTAAGGACAGGGGTAATTCTTTTGTGGTTGGGTAACAATGACTATAAAATTAAATTAAATTAAATAACAAAGCCAAGACAGGATTTGATATGAGTCTAACGAACACTTATTAAGTAAGATTTAATCAAAATGATACTGAAGTATTTTCCATTGTTTCAAAGAAGAACATCTATTTTATCAGTCATCATGTCCTGCATTTAATGTATCGCTAATGTAAAGTTTTTTGTGACTCTTTCAATAATTTTTCTTAAATTAAAAATTTAAAGTCAACTAGAAAAGGATATCTTGATTTATGTAATATTTCTCTTTCAAAGCAGTTTCCTATCCTTTGCCATTGTTATCCTCACAAGATCTTCAGAAGGCAAAGTGGGCAAGAAGTATACTTCTTGTTCAGTTTACAGATGGGCAGATGGGAGTCTGGGAAGGTCAAATTCTTGTGTAGGATTCACAAGAAGGTAATGCAGGAGTTGGAAGTAACTTTGTTTTTAATTCTCTGTCTCAGGCTTACATTGTTATAATCCTTCTCATTATTAGCTGAAACGGCAAGAAAAGTGCTTAAAATTTTAGAGGAGGTTATGTTGTAGGCACCACAGTTTCCCAAGATTCTCAAATCCAAATCTAATAACATTTGTTCAGTTCCCATTCTTCCTGACCCCTTCATAGAACTCATCATTGAGTCTTCTTCTCTCAAGTCCTTTGAGCCATATTACTCTCATTTTCCTTTTGCCCATTTTAATTTGTTATTCTCTCTTCTTTGCTAGCTCTTCAAAGTCTTCTTTCTAGGCGTCAACTACCCTTTACTCTGAATATTCTTTCATCGCCTCAACTGTCATTTTTATGTGGTTTTCAAGTCTTCTTCTAGCTCTTGCCCTCACTAAACCTTCCCTTTACCATGTCTGAAGCTGAAGTCAGAAAATATGGTACGTACTGGACAGAACAGTGAGTAGAATTTAGAAGACCTGGTAGTTTCAGTCACATCTCAACTACTACCTAACTGGGTAAACTAAGGCAAGTTACTTCTCATTGGCTCTCAGCTTCTTCATGAATTACAGGGCTTGACTAGAATCAGTGGCTCTTCCATACACTTCCCTCAATAAATGGCAATTTCAACTTCGAATCGTTCAGGCCAGAATGCTTAGGGTCATCTTTGACTGCTATTTTTTTCATACACCATATCAGTCAAGCAGCAAATCCTACTGGCTCCATCTTCAAAATATATCCCAGAATTTGACCACTTTTCACCATCTCCACAGCTCTACCCTGTTTCAATCCACTATCATCTCCTGTCCTAATTAGTTATAGAAGCTCCCTTAATTGGTCTTCCCTTACTGCTTCCACCCCGCTCCTCCTAAAGCCCTCTCTTCACTTAGAAACCAGAATAATCCTACTGAAACAGAAGTCAGACTGTATCATGCCTCTCCAGTCCTCCAGTAGTCTCCAAGGCCCTTCCTGATGAGACCTGCTCCCTGCCCCAACCACATCTCCCACCACTCTTCCTCTTGCCTACTCTGTACAAGGTCTCCTTACTGTTTCTCTAACCAGATAAGCACATTCCCATCTCATGGCCTTACTCGTGCACTATTATCTCTGCCTGAAATACCTTCCTCAAAGAGCTAAACAGCAAAATCCCTCATTTCCTCCAAGAATCAGTTCCAATGCCAGTTTATCAGTGAAGCCATCTCTGACCACCCTATATAAGAGCAATATGCCTTGTACCCCATCCTCTTTACCCTGTTTTATTTTATCATCATCTGATATATTATATATTCACTTTTTTATGTATTATCTGTTTCAACTATTAGAAGCTCCATGAAGGCAAGAACCTTTTGTTATCTGCTGTATTCCAGTGCCTAGCACAGTACCTGGAACATGCGAGGCACACTGTAAATATCTGTTGAATGACTAACTGCTGAATGACTCAGTTGAATGACCTCCTCCCACCTCATGTCAGGCCACTTCATGTCAGGCCACTCAGTTCTGTCTATAATGTCTTTCCTCTGTCTTCTGGTAAATCTAATTCTTTTACTTCCCACTGCCATTATCCAAGAACTAGTTTCTATTACCCCTCTGAATTATTGTAGCAGGCTCCTATATAGTTTCTTCCAAGCTGAACCACACTGAGTACTGCTACCAATGCCACTGGAAATCATGATTTTCAAGATTTCATTGCCCTGCCTAAAATTGTCAATGGCTCTCTTTGACCTGTAATTTGAACTCCTTAGACTGGCATTCAAAGCCTTCTACACTCAGGCTTCAGGCTATTTCCACACATTTCTCCCATTGCTGGTCAAAAAGAGGTCTCTGCTGTCTGACTGTCCTCATGAGTGACATCTCTAATGGGGACAAAGAGGCAGTAAAGGAACTTGGAATCAGATAATATGGAAATCTTCAAAAGATATTTTTTGTAAGATAAGAAACGGATGGCTAATTGAGAATCCTGGCAGCAGGTAATTAAAAAAACATCGGCCCAATTCCTTCCCCTCTATGAAACTCTCCTGACTCACTTTTCATGAATCTGTTCTTTTTCCAAGATCCTATAGACAACAAATTGTCTGTACCACTCATTACATTGCTGTCTAAATTGTAACCTGCTTTGGGAGTCTATGGCCTGTCATTCCAGCTGAGATGTAAGAAATCTGAGATCTTGAACCATGTTTTAAGCTTGCTCTGCAGGCCTTTTATACTGCCAACTTGAATACTGAGCAATTACAGACAATCAAATAATATTATTAAATTGAACTGAATGGGTTGGTAGTGGTTACTTGTGCTCCTGAATTTGAGTAAAGCAATACTTTTTTTTTTTTTTCTTTAGCCCCTGAAAGGTCAGGTAGATTATGTGGTTTTCCTTGCCTGAGAACTCAAAGGTCCAGAAAGACCACTGACTCTGAGAACAGCAAAAAGATAATGCTTTCTCTACTCTCCACCCTCAAAATGAAAATCAAAAGGAAAACAAGGTCATGGGAAGAGGCAAGGCAGGAAGGGATGCAGTGCTTATGTGGGCAGAAGGCTTGGATTATCTTGGCTTTGGAGAAGAGATGATTACAGTTGGAGACTGGATCGCCCAGTTTGTTTTCTGTATTTCCTTTCTATCCTATATGATAACACACTGCTAAAAAAGATTAGCTTAGAGATTGCAAAGACCACCCTAGCTGGGAGAAGGCACAAGACACACGCTCTTCTACATGAACACAACCAGACACCATCTGACCATAACATAACTTTGCAGAGCACTTTGTTCCCAGGTTTGACTGATGCCTATAGCATTCTGAGAAGGAACAGTGAGGGTATGAGTAATTTCATGAGTGTAAAGATGAGGAAACTGAAACTCAGCATGGTGAAAGAACTCCACTGAGCCAGCCAGGGCCCAGGCTCAGGCACAGCGCTGAGGCCCAGATTCTCAGCTAAGCTCAAAGACAATAAGCAAGACAGAAGAGGAAGAAAAAGGGAAAGCAGAAGAGGGAAAAACCCTCTCTCCTTGCCTTATATTAAATGGAAGTAGGGTATTTCCAAATGAAAGCACTGGCTACCTAGTCATCCTAAAACAAGTGATTTCCAAAAGACAACAATGAGATTTTTAATTGTTTCTAGATGTACAAGAACATAGTCCAGGGGCGAGTCAGTGTAACAGCCAGCTGGTCGTGGTGGCTCATGCCTGAAATCCCAGCACTTGGGAGGCCGAGGCAGGCAGATCACTTGGGTTCAGGAGCCAAAGACCAGTCTGGACAACACAGTGAAACCCCATTTCTACTAAAAAAATACAAAAAACTTAGCTGGACCTGGTAGCCTATGACTGTAATCCCAGCTACTCGGGAGGCTGAGGCACAAGAATCACTTGAACTTGGGAGGCGGAGGTTGCAGTGAGCCAAGATCGTGCCACTGCACTCCAGCCTGAGAAAGTGAGACTCCGTCTCAAAAAAAAAAGACAACATAGCCAAAGAATCGTAAGGAATATATGAAGAAGCTATGGGGCAGCCAGAATACAGACTGCTTTACGATCATATAAGCCACATTTTTTTTTTTTTGTAGATTGAGTGTCGCCCAGGCTGGAGTGCAGTGGCCGGATCTCGGCTCACTGCGAGCTCCGCCTCCCGGGTTTACGCCATTCCCCTGCCTCAGCCTCCCGAGTAGCTGGGACTACAGGCGCCCGCCACCACGCCCGGCTAGTTTTTTTGTATTTTTTAGTAGAGGCGGGGTTTCACCGTGTTAGCCAGGATGGTCTCCATCTCCTGACCTCGTGATCCACCCGTCTCGGCCTCCCAAAGTGCTGGGATTACAGGCCTGAGCTACCGCGCCCGGCCATATAAGCAATATTTAAAAGAAGATGCGATGACATGATAAAAATGCTTACTCCAAATGTTAAATGAAAAAAATTACAAAGCTTAATATACAAGGTAACTCTCATTTTTTAAAAAAAGGTACAAAAAAGATTGGAAGGAAATACATCAAAATGTTAATCGTGATTCCAAGTAATTACTATTTTCTTTTTATTATGTTTTTCCCCACAATATCTTGAAAAAACATGTTACTACTTTTAAAAATTTTTTTCTTTTCTTTCATAGCCTTAACTGAAGCTCAGTATCACTTTAACAATTGAGAAAAATCTAAGCTGAAGGGTTGTTTGTTTGCTTCCAAATTAAAGGAAAACTAAAATAAAAATAGAAGATGTTACTTCTCAGTCCTGTCCCTGGGTCTTACTAATAACTGCTTAGCTTACCAAGAGGATGATTCTGGGAGCTCTTGAGACCATGAAAAGGGAGGCTCCTAGGTTCCTATGGTCTTTTAAATAATTAGTGCAAAGAATTCAAATTAATCTATAACTGGAAGTTTCATGTTGAGTAAATGCTGGGAAAAGCTGGATGTAGACCCAAATGATTTGTAGAGAACAGAGAAAAAGGAAAAAAAGAAAAGCAAAACAAAAAACCCCAAGGGCTGGGCTTAAAATCAAAGAAAGGTAGGATCCAGCAGAAAAACTAAGAGACCAGAGAAAGTCCAGTATTACAAGGAAAGAAGATGAAAATGAAAAAAACTGAAGATGCTATGTCAAAAGAAGGAAAATTTAAATTTTGTCCTCACTCTAAATAAAAATCATGCTCAGACAAGCAGGGAGGAATTCAAAGAAAAAGTTTTGACAAAGGTAAATAGGAGAATCAATAGAAGCCTGTCCTGCAACAAGGGCGGCTAAAATCAAAGGTGCCTACCCTCTCTGGACAAGCTGGGCAAGAGGCAGAATCCGAATAGCACAATGGCAGACAGAGTGACCTGACAGAAGCACAGCAACGTATGACTGCAGAATGCATAAGCCATTAATTCCTTGCACAAACACTGGTTCTTTAGCTTACCAATATGACTGCCACCTTCCTACATGCAAGGCAGCAGAGCATGATGATGTGAAGAGATCAGGGGAAGCCAACTGCCTAGGCTTGAATCCCATTTCTCCCATCAACCAGCTGTATAATCTTGAGTAAACTGCTTAAACCCCCTGCCCATGCTCTTATCTACAAACGTGGATGATAAAACCAGTACTCATCTCAAAGTGTTGTGATGAAATTAAATAGGTTAATACATGTAAAACACCTAGCACGTCCCTAGGCATGGTTAGTACTCATTTAGAATTATGCTTTTTTTAAAAAAAATTATTGCTGTGATTCTTAATAATAACAAACTGATACCTAGTCAGCTTGCACACTGTTCATGTGCATGGTTTCTCCCAAGACTAATACGTTTTTACAAACTACTATTTGCATGGCGCCTGGATGAGCTATACTAACAATCCTCTCCTTTTCTCAAATCCTCTCCTTTTCTCAGAGAGGCATCTTTTTTTTTTTTTTTTTTTTTTTGAGTTGGAGTTTCACTCTGTCACCCAGGCTGGAGTGCAACAGCACAATCTTGGCTCACTGCAACCTCCACCTCCCAGGCTCAAGCGATTCTCCTGCCTCAGCCTCCTGAGTAGCTGAGATTACAGGAATACACCACGACGCCCGGCTAATTTCTGTATTATTAGTAGAGATGGGGTTTCACCATGTTGGTCAGGCTGGTCTCAAACTCCTGACCTCAGGTGATCTACCTGCCTCCGCCTCCCAAAGTGCTGGGATTACAGGCATAAGCCACTGCGCCCAGCCTCAGAGAGGCATCTTACAGTCAAGTAAGGGAGGTACAGAGATGACAAAAAGTAACTTGTCTAAAATTATCAACTGATATTAAAATTATCAGATGAATGACTGAACTGGCACCCAATATTTGTAGGCTGACACCATGAATAACACCTTACAATCAGGTTTCTATTATGTGATAAAAAAAAAATGTAACTAGAAAATGGAAGGGTCAGACTATCACCACCCTATTCTAGAGGGTGCCAATATTAGCATCACTATCAGTGGATTAACTAGATGTTATGTACTTCCTGCTCTGATGCTACATGAAGTACTAACATTACTTATTATGAATTCTAAGTCACTTGAATCCACTTGGACCTTTAGAACCAAAATCCAATTTACAGGAAATATGGGATACAGGCAGAAGCTTAACAACACAAGTAAACAACCAGACAAATCTAGAAGATGGGAGATTTTGCAGGACATTTGGCTTGGTCTCGCCAATACAAAAATCTAGTATTGTGGCCGGGCGCGGTGGCTCAGGCCTGTAATCCCAGCACTTTGGGAGGCCGAGACGGGCGGATCACGAGGTCAGGAGATCGAGACCATCCTGGCTAACACTGTGAAACCCCGTCTCTACTAAAAAATACAAAAAACTAGCCGGGCGAGGTGGCGGGCGCCTGTAGTCCCAGCTACTCGGGAGGCTGAGGCAGGAGAATGGCGTAAACCCGGGAGGCGGAGCTTGCAGTGAGCTGAGATCCGGCCACTGCACTCCAGCCCGGGTGACAGAGCGAGACTTAAGGGACATAAAACTAGTGTGTATTAGATACTGGCTTGAACAAACTAGTTGTCAAAGAGATTTTTTGGGTAATTAATGAAATCTTTACATGGGCTGGGTATGAGATGAGAGAAAAGTTGGTTGAAATATAAAGAAGGTCTTGATTAAAGCAGTAGATTACAAAATAGTATGTACAATAAATCTGTTTTTTTAAATCATATTTTTACTTTCTGTATTTTAAAATTTTCTATAACATACATCTACTATAAAATTTAAAAGATTATTCAAAAGAATAGAGAAAAGGAAGGGAGGGAGGAAACAAGGAGACAGAGAAGGAAAGATGAAAAGGAAAGAGGAGAAGAAAGGGAAGGCAGAACGGGAGAAAGAAGAGGGGGAGGGAGAGAGGCAGACAGAGGAGGGAGAGAAAGAGAAAGAGAGACAAAGAGAGAGAAAACGTTTTGAATTCACTATTCTTAAAGCCTGGCTTGTGACCAGGTTCAACCATACATTGGAAAGAATAACTTCCCAATATAATGTTCATAGCAGCATTATTTATAACACGCATAATAGCCTGAAACTGAAAACTACCCAAATGCCATCAACAGTTTACCAGATAAAACTAAAAGTCTCATGTCCTAGGAAACCCCTCAGCCCAAGGCAAACAGGATAGTTGGTCGTCTTAGGCGCTGTCCACTGTAGGGAAGATAGAATTTGGCATTCAAAGCCTGCCAAGTTAGACGGGCTTGATAAACATCTTGGGCTTCCCATGGAAACACCAGACAGGCCATGCCTTAAGTATATAGTATATTCTAAGATGAAGGGCAAAACCAAAATGTACCCACTGTAACAAAGTATAAAGCCAAGCCCCCATAAGTTCAAGGTGATCAACCAGTAATTTAATAGCCTCCTAGAATGAAACTTCACACTCTTCAGAGGATGATAAGTACACCTACAGTTTCTATGATATATTATCTACGATGTCCAATATACAATAAAAGATTAATAGGCATGTAAAGATTCATGGTCAAAAGGAAAAATCAATAAACAGACCTAGAGATAATGTCAATGTTAAAAATAGCAGACAAGAAGTTTTAAGTAAGTACCAACTATGTTTTAAAAATATCCATACAATAATTGGGAGGCTGAAGGGGAAGGATCACTTGAGCCCTGGAGTTAAAGTCTAGCATGGGCACCACGGCGAGACTCTAAAAAAATTAGCCAAGCATGATGGTACACACCTGTAGTCTCAGACACATGAGAAGCTGAGGTGGGAGGATCGCTTGAGCCCAAGGGTTTGAGAGTACAATGAGCAATGATCACACCACTGCACTCCAACCTGGGTGACAAAGTGAGTCTTCATCTCAAAAAAAAAAAAAAAAAAAAAAAATATATATATATATACACACACACACACACATATATACACACATCTGAAATAAAAAAATGCATTGGATGGCATTTATAGCATCTTAGATGAAAAAAAGAAAGAACTGGTATTTTGTTTGTTTGTTTGTTTTGAGATGGAGTCTCGCTCTGTCATCCAGGCTGGAGTGCAATGGCGCAATCTCAGCTCACTGCAAACTCCACCTTCCGGGTTCAAGTGATTCTCCTACCTCAGCCTCCTGAGTAGCTGGGATTACAGGCACGTACCATCACGCCCAGCTAATTTTTGTATTTTCAGTAGAGAAGGGGTTTCACCATGTTGGCCAGGCTGGTCTCGAACTCCTAACCTCAAGTGATCCACCCGCCTTGGCCTCCCAAAGTGCTGGGATTACAGTTGTGAGCCACCACGCTCAGCCAAATAGGCAAACTTTAGAAATCATCTAAACCAAGGTATACAGAAAACAGAAATTTGAAAAAAAATGGACAGAACATCAACAAGCTGTGGGACTGAATCAAGCAGTCTAACATACATGCAATTGATATCAAAGCAAAACAGGAAGGAGAGATGGGACACAAAAAATTATTTGCCAAAATTTTTTCTCAAGTTGAGCAAAAATCTGATATTTTTCCTATAATTTCTACAAATTAGATATTTGACAGATCAGGGATTGTCTGAATATTATATTTATCCAAGCCAAATGAATACAATGAAAACCACGCTTACACTTTTATGGTAGTTAAAGTACTAAAAACCAAAGAAAATGAATAAATATTGGAAGCAGCCAAATAAAGAAGGGCTGGGCACAGTGGCTCAAGCCTATAATCCCACCACTTTGGGAGGCCAAGATGGAAGGACTGGGATTGCGTGAGCACAGAAGTTCCAGTCTACAGTGAGCTGTAATCATGCCACAGGACTCCAGGCTGGGGAACACAGACTCCATCTCTTTAAAACAAACAAACAAAAAGATGATATATTACACACAAGTAAGCAATAATAAGAACCTAAGAACCACAGCTGATTTCTCATCAGAAATAATGGAGGCCAGAAGACAAAAGAATTACATATTTAAATTGTTGAAAAAAATTATCTGATTCCATTTACATAAACAAATTTTTTAAAATGGGCAAATACTTATATTGTGTTAGAAGTCATGATAATGGTTACCCTTCAGAGAGTAATGACTTGAAGTGGAGAGAAGGAGGGTTCATGGGATACTAGTAACATTCTTCATCTGGGTGCTGATTACATAGTTGTGTTCGGTTTGTAAAAATTCATTGAGCTGTACACTTTATAATATGTGCATTTTCTCTAAGTATTTTAACTTTCATAAATAGTTTAGGAAAAAAACTTTGCAAAAATAGATGAAAGGTGCAGAGAAAATACACATCTAGGGCCTACTACAGTGGGAGGTATTCACAGTGTGAATTTTACAAAAGGTTACTATTATTATTTTGTCATCATCATCCCACAGAAAGTTTTGAAAGACCTAAATAAACCAAAAACCCAAAGCTTCCTTGGGAGGCAAATCTTATTCCTCAATTTGATTTTCAAGCTAGTTTAAGCACCTAGCAGCATAATGCTGTGTATACAGTATTCACTAAAATACTCACTGACCGTATAATCTCCTAATTTAGGGTAGTATTCCAATACAAGGTTGCATATGGACACTTTTATTTTTTGTCTACTGTACCTCTCTTTCCCATATTCCATTTCCCATATTCCATTCTATTCTTTAGATTCCCTTAATAATCCTTTGATTTATACAAATTGAAGTACTATTATACCTTTGAAAGTTCTAAATATAGCACCTTGAGCTCTTTTAGAAAAGGCAGATACCTAAGAACTAAAACACCAAAAAGGCAAACACACAAACTAACCTAAGCAAAAGACTACAGACATCTTTGATGCATGCAATCCCTTTGAGCTGCACCTTCCTAAGTCCAAATAAAAGCCTGGACCACCCAGAGAGCAGCCTCAAGGGAGAGCACATAGATGCTGCTGACCCAGTGTCACAGAAACCAAAGCTAAAACACCCCCAACAGCACTAGCTGCAAAGCTCCCCTTGGTGTTGGCTTTGGCAGTAAACCTGATGCCCCTTATCAGCAGAGATACCTTTGAAGTAGCTGGCAGCCTTCCATTCCCTACTCAAATAAGCTCAGTTTCACATCCTATTCTTTTCCCCAAAGAGGATCTTTTCATCAGATATGAGAGAATAAATCTCAATTAATTAGAACAGATTTTTGCTACCAACAAGATAAATTGGGCAACTGGAACAGCTGTCTGTAAAGCACTGTGCAAACACTGTTAGTGACCATGCTATAATGTGGAGGAAATTCAGTCCAATAACAGATACTGAGTTCAGAGGAGCAGGAGGGATATGGTGGACGGGGAAGGGAAGGAGGGTTAAATCACTCATCTACTCCTTCTCCCAAAGAGTTAAACCCTTTCTTAAGGGGGCAGAGCACAGGGACACAACCTTTGGAAAACCATTCTTTTTCTCCATTCATTCAATCAACAGCACCTACCAGGGACATTCAACTATAACAGCATTGTGGGTCACTTCTTCTCTTCTTATTTATGACCATCACACCACCCAACATGCCTTCTCACAGTATCATTATTCACTCTCCTCACACATGCCAAACAGCTGGACTCAAAACACACCATAGGAAATCCTATCCCAGTCCAAAGGGATACCAAACAGATAGGTAACATGCACTGCTTTTAGTTTTAAATCACCTTTATCCTTTTTAACTACCAGATTCATTTCCTCGGTGCCAAAAGAAATCTGACTGTTGTGGCAATTCTCTTGTGACTGATTCACTAATGGCAAAAGGACATGTTTAACATCTCCAGGGCCCTGGAGAAAAGTATTAACTGAGCCTCTTACATTCCTTCCTCAGCACTCTTCATGCATTCCCCACTTCCTGCAGTGTGAAGGAAGCCAGATTCACCCTTTGTCACCAGATTTATTTATCTGAAGCTAACTTCACCCTTCATCACCCTCCAAGAATAAAGGAGGAAACCACAATGGGTTGCCTAGAGAAACTAGCCTAGATGCTTTAACACTGTTGCAGAGGCAAACACGGCTCACATACAGATAGACAGGATCTTAGGGCATCAGATATTCTCCGTGCTCTGCAGTTTCCCCAAGATGGAAAACACTGCAGCAGGGATTCTCAGTCCTGGCTGTAGGCAACAATCACCCAGGCCCTATTCCACAGACTCTGACTCAATTGTGCTGGGGTAGGGTCTTGGCATGGGTGTTTTTTAAATTAGATCAACTTTATTGAGGCATAATTTACATAATAAAATGTATACATTTTAACTGTACAATATGATAAATTCTGTCTAATGTACCACCATGATCAAGATTATGTAACATTATAAAAATGTTATAAAGCATCATTTAAAATGTTATATAATGTAGGCTATAAAAACCCTACAAATTCCCTCGTGTCCCTCAGCAGTCAATCCTTCATCCCCATCCTGCCCCCAAGGCAATCAATCAATGATCTATTCTCTATCACTATAGATCAGATTTGTCTTTTCTAAAATTTTATAGAAATGGAATCATACAGAATGTACTCATTGTGCTTGGCTTCTTTTTATCAACATAATGTTTTTTGACCTCATTTACATTGTATCAGCATTTCCCTTCTTATTGCTGAGTAGTATTAATATATGGATACACTACAATATGTTTTTCCATTCATCTGTTGATGGACATTTGGGTTGTTTCCAGTTTGGGCTATTATGAATAAAGTACCTAAGGCAGCTGTAACAAATTACTGCAATCACGATGGCTTAAAACAACATACACTTGTTCTCTTAGAGTTCTGGAGGTCAGAACTCCAAAACCAACTTCACTGGGCTGAAACCAGTGTGTCAGCAGGGCTGCTTCTGCTCCGGAGGCTCTCAGGAAGAATCCGCTTCCTTGCCTTTTCTAGCATCTAGAGCTGTATTCATTGGCTCATGGCCATTTCCTCCATATTCAAAGTCAGTGGCATAGCATCCTCTCTCTATGACTCTGCTTCCCTCTGCTTCTATCACATGACCTTCCTCTCTTTTATCTGTAATCTCCTTCTTATGAGGATACTTGTGATTGCATTTAGGGCCCACCTGGCTAATCAAGCATAATAAATATCCCCATCACAAGATCCTCAAATTAGTCATATCTGCAAAGTATTACATGCATACGGTAGCATTCACAGGTTCCAGAGGTTAGAATATGCACTTTTTTTTTTTTTTTTTGAGGGGGGCATTACTCAGCCTATTCCAAAACTTTATCAATATTCAGGTGCAAGTCTTTGTTTACACATATGCTTTTATTTCTCTTGGGTAGATGCCTATAAATACCTGGAATTACTGGGTCATATGACAAGTACATATTTAATGTCATAAGAAACTGCCACTATTTTCCGAAGTGGTTGTACCATTTTCACACTCTCACCAGCAAAATATGAGGGTTCTGGCCAACTTCCTTAACACTTGGTATTGCCAGATGTTTTAATTTTAACCATCCTAGTGAACCTATGGTATATCTTCTTACAGTTTTAACTTGCGTTTCCATCATGACTGATGATATTCAGCATATTTTCATGTGCTGATTAGCCATTTATATATTTTTATTAGTGAAATGTTCATTAAAACCTTTTTCCATTTTAAAAAATTTGGGCAGTCTGTCTTATTACTGAGTTCTCAGAGTTCTTTATTCTATATTCTGATATAAGTCCTTGTCAGATATACAAGTATTTTCTCATAGTCTGCGTCTTGTCTTTCATTTTGTAAATAAAGTCTTTCCAAGAACAAAAGTCCAAGATTTGAGGAAGTCTGATTTATCCTTTATAAAATTTTATAGTTCATGCTTTTTATATCCTAAGAAACCTTTGTTTATTCAAGGTCACAAAGATTTTTTTAAAACTCCCCAAGTAACTTTCATGCTCAGGCAAAGTTGAAAGCTACTGGTCTACAGGGAATCTGACTTGGCTTTTTCAATTTAACCTAAGTTTTTGCCATAGAAACTTAAGAGTCCTAACAGTAAAACAGGAGTACAGTTCACTGCAGTGCTGTAAAAACAAGGATGCAACTGAGTCTTAGCACTGTCTGAACTGACCAGCTTCCAAGCTTAAGTGTGAGCAGCTGTGAAGGGCTAGAAACAGTGATTTGAGAAAGCAAAGTCAGAGGTACTTTTAGTGTGTTCCAGCTAAGTAAAAAGAGAAAACAGGATTATCCTCTCTGCTGTAGGAAAAAGCACCCCAAGTTTATTTCAGTTTAAACTGAGCAAGTGGGAAAATTATATCTGTTCTTGGTGGGCTTCTTTAGAACATGCCCCTCACGGAGACCACAGGCAGATGGGAGCCAAACTTGGCAGTTTTTGGGCATAGTTTTTGAAGCCACCGCATTAAACAAATGAAGGTGGCAGCAATAATATTTGCCCAAACGCTGGTTCCAACAGAGGTTAGACAGACTGAGCTTTCATTACATGAAAGGAGATGTCAGGAGCACCAAACGGGCTCAATTTTCCCTGGAGTCCTAGACAAAGTCAGTCTGTTTTTAAGCTGTGGACAGGAGGCTACTTTCTCCAGATGTTATATTTAGCTAAAAGAATCTCCAACATGGCTTCATGCAAAATGTAAAATATGTCCCAGCAGACCTTACCACAAACCAGAGGGCTAGCAAGGAGCATCCCTTAAGGGGGTTCAATACCATAGAGGGGCCAATTGTGCAGCCACCCTGACATCCCTAAATTAGCTGTGAGTCAAATTTTGGGCCAGCTCTCACATTTAATGAGTCCTTGTTTCCCTCTTACAGGGGGCAGAGATATTTTGCCCCTGGGGAGTGTAAACATGCTGCCCTATTTCATTCCCAACTTCTAGCTGCCTGCCCCAACCCCAGGTAGGAAAAACAATCCAATGTTGATGTTCAACATCTCCATACCCTTTGAAGGTTTATGTGCAAAAGAAAAAATTAGGTTAATTCTATAAGTGAAATATCTGAATTCAGTGAAAAAGAGAAAATCCAGGATTTTCTCTTCTCTGCACAACATACTTAGAGAATCCTAATACAGTATGTAGATGAAAATGTTGGATTCTAGAGCCAGGTGACTGGAGTTAAACAGTAGCTTCATTTCATTTTTCTTAATCTCTCTCTCTCTTCTTTTTTTTTTTTTTTTTTTTTTTGAGATGAAGTCTCGCTCTGTTGCCTAGGCTGAAGTGCAATGGCATGATCTCTGCTCACTGCAACCTCCGCTTCCCAGGTTCAAGTGATTCTCCTGCCTCAGCCTCTCGAGTAGCTGGGATTACAGGCACTGGCCATCTTGCCCGGCTAGTTTTTGTATTTTTGTAGAGACGAGGTTTCACCATGTTGGCCAAGCTGGTCTTGAACTCCTGACCTCAGGTGAACTGCACACCTTGGCCTCCCAAAGCGCTAGGATTACAGGCGTGGAGCTACCGCGCCCAGCCCTCTGCTATTTTTTGTTTTTTTTTTTGTTTGTTTGTTTGTTTTGTAAAGAGGGTCTCGCTCTGTTACTCAGGCTAGAGTACAGTGGCATGATTATAGATCACTGCAGCCTCAAACCTCTGGGGTCAAGCAATCCTCCCTGCCTCAGCCTCCTAGCTAGCTAGGCTTACAGGTGTGTACCATCATGGCTAGCTAATTTTTTTTGTTGGGGGGGGGGGAGGTGGGTAGAGACAGTCTTGCTATGTTGCCCAGGCTGGTCTCGAACTCCTTGCTTCAAGCGATCCTCCCACCTCGACCTCCCAAAGGGCTGGGATTACAGGCTTGAGCCACTGTGCCTGGCCTGCTTAATCTCTTTAAGCCATAGTTTCTTCCTTCATAAAACATCGATGGTAACAATAGTAACTACCTTATAAAATTATGGTAAGGATTAAAGGAGATAATACGTATAAAGTGCTTAACACAATACCTGGCACATACAGGTTCAAAATATAATGACTTCTATCATCATAATATTTTCAGTGAATCCTTAAGTTTATACATTAAAACAAGATTTTTAAAAATGTTGACTTTGGCTAGTGACAAACAGACTCAAATTCACATAAAGCACAGGTGTGTACAGCCATACCAGAAATTAAGGTATCTTTTCTAAGCCTAAGTCCCCAGAGAAATGGCTCCTTTTGCCACTGGAACCAAATTTACCAGTAAAATATATCTATTTTATATATTTGGATCCCAATTTGGTATTTCTTGGTTGCTGACATTGTAGATATCAGCACCTGAAGTAATGCTTCATTCTTCAAGAAATTTGGTCTTCATTTGCTGAAGCTAGCCCTCTCCACACCCATATCCACTTTTGTTTGTCCTTACCTGTGGGATTACAATTTACCTATCACAATTTAACAAAGATAACCTAACAACTGGAAGGAAGCCCCCAGTGTAAGATCCCCTTATCGTCACAGAACTGTGGTATCCCGGATTTGGAAGGCACCATGGAGATCATATAGACCACACTCTTTTTTTAAAGTTTAGGGAACTGAGGCACAAAAAGAAGTCATTGTCCAAGGTCTCACAGTTAATAGCAGAGCTAGGCCCAAGAGAAAGGGTCACTTGGAAAAGGCGTCTCCTCTGATAGCACAAAGCAAATCCCGGGGAAGATTCATGTAACTATAGAATGGCTGAGGACATTCCTTAGGACTCTTATCTGATACTATCTTAACCAGTAGGATTCTAATTCTTCATGTGCAATAACACTCTAAACAAAAGAGGTTAAAAATCTGGGGTGGGGTATGAAGAATGTTTCTTTGCCCATTACTAGAAAGCAGAGAGGCTCTTTACCCAGCCAAAATAGAATGAATCAATTTTTTTTTTTTTTTTTTAAGAGTCAGGATCTCTCTCTGTTGCCCAGGCTGGAGTGCAGTGGCATGATTACAGCTCACTGCATCCTCAAACTATCAGGGTCTCACTCTGTTGCCCATGCTGGAGTGCAGTGGCATGATAACGGCTGACTGCATCCTCAAACACCTAGGCTCATGCAATACTCCCACCTCAGCATCCCAAGTAGCTGTGGCTACAGGCACAGGCCACCATGCCCAGCTAACTTTTTAAATTTTTTTAGAGACAAGGTCTTGTTATGTTGCCCAGGTTGTTTTTGAACTTCTGGCCTCAAGCATTTTTCCCACCTTGACCTCCTGAGTTGTTGGGATTATAGGCATGAGCCACGGTGCTTGGCTGAACCTATTTTTATGATCTGCCAACCAGCTCCTAACTTAAGAGTTTTCTGCCTACATGGGAACCCCCCCCAAGGGAAGGAGAAAAGAAATTATTAATGCTGTGGGATAGTAATCATTGGCATGTCTCTAATCGACTACAATTTAATTGATCCAAAGTTACAAAGATCAAGAGAAATTCCTATGATCTGTAACTATACACAACAGTATGAATAAATCTCACAAACATAATATTGAGAGAAACCAGACAAAAAAAGAGTACATACTGTGCAATTCTGTTTATATAAAGTATGAAACCAAGCAAAGCTAATCTCTGCTGTTAAAAGTCAAGACAGTTGTTATCCTTGAGAATTTAGGGTGGGGAGATGACTCGAAGGGAATATGAGGGGGCTTCCAGGGTACAGAAATGTTCTATTTCTTGATCTGGGTGCTGGTTACACAGGTGTGAATTCAGTTTGTGAAAATGCATATAGCTATTAAATTATGATAGGCATCCTTTTCTTCGGTGAAATGTAATATATAAACAGTCATGTGAGAAATAAGTTCTTCCTCGCACTCTAGCATAGTAATACACAGCTTAAGGAAGTCAACCCTGAGCGCATGGCTAAGAATATCATTCACAAACAAATTTTTTTCATGGAGGTCATACGCCCCACACCTTGTATACGTGCCATGTACCTAGTCCTTTGGTGAAATATACATGGGGCACTTGAAGAGTCAGGAACACTTGTGGCTTTGATATCTGGCTGCCTTCGGCATAAGCATCTCTGAGATCTGGAGAGGCTATTAAATTCTCTCAGCTTGGTTTTTCTCTAACCTTCTAAGGTTGGGAGAAAAGAGAGCTGAGAGACTGGGTGAAGTCTAGCTAGGTGAACAGATCTTATAAAAGTTGTTTTCTCAGATGAACAAAGAAAACGGAGGAGGAAACTATCAGTCAAGCCCTTTCCTTCTTGAGATAGTCTAAAAGTGGCTGTCAAGGTCATAGAGACAAGCTGTCAAAATTTCACCTAAATAAGTTTTAATTTTAGTCACACACACGCATCATGAAGTATTGCAGAATAATTCAAATTAATGACAACCAAGCTGAAGCTGATGCTGGAAACCATGGAGGAGATGGTGAGAAGTACCCTCACCCCGAAATGAAGTGTGGCCCCAACCACAGCACAGCCAGGCTACTAAAAGTAGCCAGTGAGCTCTGGGAGGAGTTATCTTTCTCTGCCTTCTTTTCTTCGACAGATGATTGTACCCTCAATATTCTGTCTCTAAGACACAGGGAAAGCACCTTCACGGATGCAATTAGGTAGATGGAAGATTCCAAATCAGTTATTTGATCAGGCTGGTAATTACAGAAAAAAATGGGGTATTAATTCCAGATCTAGTGAAATCTGGAAAACTTCCTAACTGAGAATTGGAAAGCTGATCAAGAGCTTTGACTGGCCAGGCGCGGTGGCTCAAGCCTGTAATCCCAGCACTTTGGGAGGCCGAGACGGGCGGATCACGAGGTCAGGAGATCGAGACCATCCTGGCTAACACTGTGAAACCCCGTCTCTACTAAAAAATACAAAAAACTAGCCGGGCGAGGTGGCGGGCGCCTGTAGTCCCAGCTACTCAGGAGGCTGAGGCAGGAGAATGGCGTGAACCCGGGAGGCGGAGCTTGCAGTGAGCTGAGATCCGGCCACTGCACTCCAGCCCGGGCGACAGAGCGAGACTCTGTCTCAAAAAAAAAAAGAGTTTTGACTGCATTGACTACAATCCTGTTTACCAGTCTTTTCTCTCACACTTTCGAATTTTAATAATGGATTTTGTCACCTGGAAACTGATGAATTCTAAATAGCCCTCTATCACCTTTTTCTACCTATAACTTATAGGAAGATTATTTGCCTTCTGAAAAGTCTTCCGGGGATGTCAACGCTTGAATGGTAGACATGGCATATCATATACAATGGTTGGGGCCTTCACCGCTGTTTGTAACCAAACCTCATGAATAAATGATTCCACTTTGAGCTCAAGCTGAGACAGCTTAGAAAAGAGCTTCCTGAGTTTTCAAGAGGCTAGGTCCATCATTGACAGGTAAGGTGAATTGGCTCCTTAAGATTATCATGATTATTTTGAGTTTTCCTTAGTCAAATTGTTCAACCTATACCCAAGGAAGTATGATAACAATTGAGTTCCGAAAGCATTCAGAGACCCAAAGACAAAGACACATCACGATAAGAATAACCACACTTATGAGCTTACCTTGGCCAAGATGAGACCCTGGGAAGAAAACTAAACTAAAAACATAAACGTATATAAGTTTGCTAAATGAACTAGAATAGGAAAACATAAAATGACACTGTTGGCCGCTTAAGCTCAAAAGCTTCACAAATCACTTTAAGGAAACTTCCCAAAACACAGTTTTTGTTAATAGATGCAGCTTATGAATTATGGTACCAGTCCTGGGTTTGTACCTTGCAAATGGTTCCTTTCCCAAGGCTACTATTAATTCAGCTCAGAAAGGAAGAAAGGAATGCCAATTCAAATATTTTTTTCTCCACAAGTATGTAGTAGGGAATGACTAGTGGAAAGCCTATGAAGTGGGCCAATAAGATATTCTTTCTTTTATTTTTCCTTTCTAACTTTTATTTTAGGTTCAAGGGGTGTATGTGCAAGTTTGTTACATGGGTAAATTGCATGTCACAGGGGTTTGGTGTACAGATAATTTTGTCACCCAGGTAATCAACATAATACCTAATAGAATTTCAAAAATTGTGTCATTGCTCCACCCAAGAACCTCTGTGACTAGAAATACCTCTGTACCTTTTTAAAGAGTCTTCCTGAGTCCTCGCTGACTTGGACAAATCGAGGAATGATGTTATTCAGGTAGATGTCACTCAGGGTGGTGTGGTCCCTGCTTTCCCGTTTCACCTGGTTTAAGAGGAGATTCCAGCAGTTGACTGGAGAGAGAACATTCTGATCCTTCCTGTGGAGAAACATCAAGGAAAAGAAGTCATTGTTGATACGCAGCCAGGGCAATATCTACAACTATAGTCCGTGTCCTAAAATCACAGCAATCAAAGCCAATCCAGAAATAAAGGTATTTTTCCTGAAGCTCACCTCTCTGGTTTTCTCCTTTTCTAAAAACTCAGTGGAGAAAAAAGGAGAAAATAAGGACAAGAAGGAGAGAGGGGGAAGAGGGGATGTAGAAGGAGAAACAGGATTATCAGGCACCTACTATGTTCTAAGAACTTGGTGAATGCGTTATACGTATTATCTCATCTAAGCTCTATCATTTCATTGCAAGAAAAGAACTACCATTATCCCCCTTCTACTGATTAGAAAACTGAAGCTTTTAGAAAACAGAGGTTGTCACTTGTCTACAGCGAATAAGACTAACACAACAAGTAAGAGGGTGCCAGGGACTAGAACAACAGTTCTGCATTGTCTGGCTAGACCAGGTCTAAGGTGATTCTGAAGTCCATCACTTTAGCAACTAAGTCATTTGGTTTATCTCTACGGTAGAAACCAAAGTTAGAGATTTTGTCTAGAGACAAAAATCACTACAGCACTACAAAATGCCCACAAATTTATCCATTGTAGGATTTAATAAAGGCAACTTTGGAGACGTATGCCATTAAAACATTACTGAAAACTCTGGAGTTCCACAGAACATATCCAAGGAAGTTTTGATTTCATTTATTGAGCCATAATCTCATGTCCCATACAATCAAGAACACAAACCATACCTGAACATATGTGTTCCTAAAATGTCTACAGCTTGAGTGGAGCAGTAAAGTGCTAAACCAAGGTACTCCTTTTTTGTTTTTTGAGACAAAGTCTCACTCTGTCACCCAGGCTGGAGTACAGTGGCACAATCTTGGTTCACTGTAACCTCTGTCTCCCAGGTTCAAGAGATTCTCCTGCCTCAGCCTCCCTAGTAGCTGGGATTACAGGCGCCTGCCACCACGCCCAGCAAATTTTTGTATTTTTAGTAGAGATGGGTTTTCACCATATTGGCCAGGCTGATCTTGAAGTCCCAACCTCAAAGTGATCCACCCACCTTGGCCTCCCAAAGTGCTGGGATTACAGGTGTGAGCCACCACGCCTGGCCCTAGATGCTCATTTCTAATGAAAACATTGTGATCCAAAAGAATTATTGATTACCAACTCAGCATTAACTTAAGCAACAGAAAGTTCTACATTTGGAAGTTGGATTTCTTTAAGGAGAAAAACAAAAGTAGGAATAATTTGCAGTACTATTTATCAAGGGATACTGTACACATATCTGGGCCCTTTATACATGTTGTTTGACTTAAACCCCACAACTACCTGATGAGGTGGGTGTTATTAACCACATATGGCAGATGAGGAAAAGTGGACTAAAAATTTTTAAACACTTTGCCCAAGGTCATATAGCTAAAAAGTGGCAATTCCAGAATTCAAACCAAGCCTATAACTGCAAAGCAAGTATTCTCATTCACTGCAAATAGTAACGATCTGTTTCTTTCCCTCTTTCCTCTCTTCCTCCCTCCAGTCAAACTGCTACTACAAAGAAAGTGAGCTGAGAGTAGCTTAGTTCTTGAGTCAGTACTGCCTCCATTCAGCACTAAAGGCGAGGCACTTTGTGATTTGTAAAGAGTGAAGTTCAACTTAGGCTTTTCCAATTCTGTAGTAAAAGCTATTAACAAATTATCATGCCACACCTACTTGGACTTCAGAAAACATCAGACAAATCAAATATCTGTCTAACCCAAACCAAGAAGTTACTTCAAACCAATTAGAGTCCAAATTGAAAATGTTCTAAACCTGTATCCAGGTCCCCACCCCCTGCCCCAGGCATCACTCTTCTGTAGCCAAAATCACTAACTCTTAAGAGTGCCAATCACTGTGACAACACTTACCTTTTGAGAGAAACTGAAAGATTTCTATGGAAATCAAAAATATACTAGCTGAGAGGAAGAGAGACATATATTAATTTACTCCTTTCAAAATGTTTAGTATCTGGGGGAAAAAAAGTGAACAGGAAACAATTCTAAATTCAAAATGGTAAGATATTTGAACACATGCATTCCATGGCATCTGATGTTTCCACTGCAAGAAAACTTTCAAAATGATTCCAATTAGATTTCAGTTACAAAATTCTAAATAATCTAATCTACATTTTAATCAAGTGGTGTCTCTCGGCAAGATACCCATGTCCTCAGTAAGCATGCTTTTTAAAGGAGCAAATCTCATGAGACTTTACATTGACAATTGGTTTAAATCTGTTTCTTAAAGGAGAACATGGATGGGGGAGTTCTATACAGGTTCTTTTCCTATAGCACTTTACATACACACAAATGATGCCACAATTCAATTCCACAAATGTACAAACATTTGGATCTTAAATGAACAAGGCATGGTGTTAGGGGCTTTAGTGGTTATAAAAGTACGAACGCTGCAATATAGTAAGGGAGACAAAGAAAGACCTATAGTAAAATAGAACTTTAATGGTGGTACAGACAAAGGGCCAGCTAGCTCAGAAAGGTAGACTGCAGATCAAAAGAGGAAGCAGAGGGGGTAAAACCAACCTAACACCATTGGAAAGGATGCAGAGCACATATCCCCAGGGTGTCCTCAAAAGAAAGGATGAGTGAACAAAGGTGGGTCAATAAAGAGGATGGCTGGCAGTAGAAATCTTTTAAAATAAAATGCCTTATCACTTAATGCTAATAAGTTTTATCAAGACCTTGTAAGGTGTGGCTCACGCCTGTAATCCCACCACTTTGGGAGGCCAAGGCAGTGGATCACTTGAGGTCAGGAGTTCGAGACCAGCCTGGCCAACATGGGAAAACCCCATCTCTACTAAAAATACAAAATTACCTGGGTGTGGATGGTGCACACCTGTAATCCCAGCTACTTGGGAGGCTAAGGCAGGAGAATCACTTGAACCCCAGAGGCGGAGGTTGCAGTGAGCTGAGATCATGCCACTGTACTCCAGCCTGGGTGAGAGCAAGACTCTGTCTCAAAACAAAAGAAAAAGAAGAAAATAGAACTTGCAAGGTGCTACAAGTACTTTTACCATATGTATTTATTTCCATTCTTACAGCATTTTGTGCAATAGTTACAGTATTAGTATTGGCTTCAGTGAGCAGGAGCTTTTAAACTGTGTTCTGAGACACTCTGGAATTAGCAGAAAATCACATTTCAATTTAAAAAATGGTGACACATCCAATCATATGAACAACCCTTATTGATGTGAGCAAGAGACCCAGGACCCAGTTTCCCTGCATTACATACCACCACAATGTGTCGCAGGCTGCTAGCATTGTTTTATGCAAACCCTGGAAGAAAGAATCACTGTATGCCTTGGAACTTCTGAACAATATGCTATTGATTAGAATACATGTAGCTTTGCATAGGCTTATTTTTTCATTCAAGCCTATGTGTACCTCCTCCAATAAAGCTGTACAGGTGAGCCTATAACTTGACACACAGCAGCAAGGTTTAATCACATGCCATAGAAGGCTCAAGGGCCTAGGCTGGGTTCATGTTAGACTATGGTTGGGTAGTGAAAATCAACATGCTTAATATCATACCATCTCATTGTCAGTTGTTGCAATGCCTATTATACATGTGGGGGCTTATCCAATTAATATTTATGAAGGGGAATAGCTGCTAGGTGATGATAATGACTCAACTTTAAAACAAAAATATCTTCTTTTTTCCATCTAAATCAGTTTAAAGCTCAAGATTACAATAACTCATCTATGCTAATCAGAATTTTCTTGATATTGGGCTACCTAAACCAAAACCAGATGCTGAAATGAATATAAAACTATAACTGATTCATAATCCTGATCTCAATATTTTTAGTTCATGAAAACAGCCTCATTGTTCTCATTGACTGATGATATAATAAGTACTCTATAAATTTGTACTTTAAAAGTAGATTTATACCAATAAAATACTGCTTTGATCTTTTCATATATTCAGGCTCTATGCAAGACTTTTATTTTAAGAAAGGAGTTTATGCTTAAAAAACCAGCACTAGATGCTGTTGTCTGTTTCTTCCAGGAATCCGCAGCCTCTCCTACTATTAATGCAGCTTTTCACACAATATTCCTGGTCCTTTGAGTCTGTAAGCTTTCTCAGACACATTCTTCCTTTCAACTGAGGTGTTTTAATTAATTCATTTATTTATTTTTGGGTGGTGGTAGGGCAAGTAAAGTAGAGAGAAAGTGGGAGGAGGGGATCACAAATATACAGACAATTTTCCCAGCCAACACGAACAAAGACGAAACACACTTCAGGCTGGAAAATAAGCAAGGCAATGAGACGTGATTTCATAGGGAGCATATTAAGGCTCTGCTAGAGTGGTTTCCTGCTCCAGAAGCTTTGCAGCCTCATTTTATTTGGGACCGCTGGAGCCAAGGGAACTTCGTTTGGTTAGGAGATTGAAATTTGTCTTTATATCTTTTCCATCTATCATTTGTTTGCACAGTCTCTTTACTTTCCCCACCCCCAGAGCCTTAGGTTGTACAATACTTGGGCCTTTAAAGGAAAGGGTCTGCATCCCTTAGGAATGTGCTGAACAGCTGCAAACCTCCTCAAAACTAATCCCTAAAAGCAGACAAAATATCTAGGAGTATTTTCTTAAAATTTTTTTCAGGAGGAAGATCAAGAAAACATCATACTGTACTTCAGAAGGAATGACTCTGGAGTCAAAAGAAAGGAGACCTGGAAAGTCACATGCTGCCTGTACATCTGCAGAAGACATTATCACTGTAAATGTACTGAAAGAGATAAACCTGCACAGTTGAATCATTAGCTTCGAAGACATTAGCCCAGCTTTTCTCCCTCAACTTGGACTATTTATGGACATTCAACAAACTTAGCAACAAGCGCTTAAAGGGATTTCTCTAAAATATCCATGGTGAAGAGCCAAGTCCATAAAGGTCCAAGGTGGCCTCTCTATTATGGTTCTTTTCCATATTCCCTCTGTTTGGTTTTGATCATCTCATCTATAAAATGGACATGTGCCCTGTTGGTATACATCTCACTACTTAAAGATCTTCAAAGTATGGTTGTAAAATCCTGGAAGCTCTCCTGACCTAAGGTGCCATTTAATTAATAATTGCTACATTCATGGCTGTGCAGATGGAATGCATGGCATGAGACTGGCATTGCTGGAATATAGCTTGAGCTTCTGCATTGCTATAATGAGGTGTGTTTCCTTTTGGATCAACAGTCTCTAAGTTGCTCACCTCTCAGGGCTGTTGTGTGGATCAAATGAAATGATGGATGCAAAAGAACTATGCCAACAGTTCAGCACTATACAAATGTGAAGAAATATTATTATTTTTATTTCCAAACAAACTAGGACTCAGCTTTCATCAATTTCCAACATGCTTCTCACCCGGCTCTGGGCCAGGGCCAAGATCGCTGCCTGCTGAAAATGCACAGCCTTCAGCAAATAATGGTTGGAGTACGACAGCAGCAACAGGCAATTAACAAAGCAGTTGTAAGTCTCTGGGAAGACGTGAGAGAGATACCAACAGGAGAGCAGATTTTAACCTCCCACTGTCTTTTCCCTAAAAGACAAGGTAGAACAATCAGTCCTGCATTCCACACTGGGAACTGTGTGCTGAGGTTGACAGAAAGGAATCCAAAGGGAGCCTAGATTGCTGGAACCCTAGATGCTTCAGCAACTTATACTAAGCCCCCATCCCCTGTCTCAGAATTCCTATCAAACCTGCCAATCTGCATAGAGAGATGGCAACTATCAATACATCTAAGCAGAATATAATTTCTCACTTTTAAAAACAGACGTATCTGTGATGATAGACAAAACCCAGAGAGTTGAATACATCATTCAATATATGTTATTGAACATATAACTATGTGGTGAATAAAAAAAGGTATATGCATGATAAAAAGGAATCATTTAAGTGATGGTTGGACAGGGAACTTGTGACAAGGAGGTTGGATTTTTTTAACCTAAATTCCCTCCTGGCACCTTGATTAAAATGAAATGAACTGAGGCAGCCAAAGAGATTATTTTATTCAGATGAGTGTTATTAGCCTTTCTGGCTTATTTTCTCTATTTTGTATTTTGCTGATGCTGACAGAAGCAGGCAGGCTGGATAGAGAGGCAAAGCTGCAGCGGATTTATGGTCTGACAGTGCCATGCATAAAATCAGACTCTTGCTGACCCAGATAAGCCAGAGGATGGATTGGATTTGCTGGGGAAGGTGTTAAAAGGAGGGGGTAAAAATCACCAAGGTAGGAACTGACTTGAAAACGATTCTGCCTGTAATGGTGGACGCTGGTTTTGTGACCCAGTAGAGTACAGCGGCAGCCTGAAGGTATCTTTCAAAGACAGGCGGGCAGGCAGGGGGCAGGCACACTTCTCTGGGCTTATCACAGCTCTGGCTTCAGCTTTGCCAGCAATGAGATCAGAGGAGGAGAGTTCAGAGACAGAGAAAAGTGCCAAAGGCAAAAATAATATAGTCTACATATGGAGAAATGAGCTTTCAAATTTTCAGGGACAAGTGAGTACCACAAATTGTCTTCGGTAGCCTAGACAGATGATTAGAAAGGATTCAAGCAGTGGTAGACCCACCTTCTCAAAATAGCCTAAATTGTCCCCTATAATCAGGTCTGGGGGAAGGACTGTATGAAAATAGGATTCTTGTGGCTCTGGATTAGTTCCATGGAGCAGAACCACACCCTTGAGAGAATGGCATACCCAAGAGCCAGAGCTTAGGAATCTGCTTTGAAGTAGAGAACTGGACTAGCACCGTGTCTGACATCTATTAAGTGCTTAATCACGATTTCCTGAATGATTATAGGACCAAGGTTCTTGTGGCTAAGGTCAGAGAACTAGGAATGGCCCCCCAATATAAGCCATTGTAGACACTAACTGGAAATGTCTCCATCAATTTATGTTAAGTGAGAGATTCTGCCTTCCTTTCAACCACCCCTATGGCACCGTGCTCAGAGCAGAAAGGAGGCAGCTGGAGGGTCTTCATATCACTTAAGACAGATCTATGGATCCCATAAGACCAGACATGGGGGTCTACACAGGATTTGAATCTCTGCCATCCCTATTTCTTGCCTAGTTTCTGATATCTTATTGTCCAGGCTCCTTCTCTGAGTCCCTGATCTCTTCTTATTTCATTCATTCATTTAACAAATATTAATTGAGCATCCTACTATGGGCTAGACACTGTTCTAGGAAAAAAAAGGATCAACATTCTTTTTTCTGACCTGCTTCTCCATGTTTGCGGATTTTCTGGATCCAAGACATGGCTTTCCTGCTCCTAAACTGTGCAGCAGCCACAACACACATCTTATCCTGGTCTTGTGGCTTGGATGAACCCATTGCAAAACTCTGATTTGGCTGACTTGGAAAATCTGCCTGCCCACCAGCTCTCTCTATAGCTTCTATAGACCTGGGACCTTCCCTTTGTTTACATCCCATGTGTTAGCACTAGCATTCCCAGAACTACAGAGAGGAAAAAATAAAGAGGCTTTTAAACCCTCTTGGTACAATCTACATGCTACAATGCCACCCCAATATAATCCATAGAACTAAGGGCCTAGAAATTCACCTCGGTATTAAATATGCTCCCTGAAAGCCCCCCAAAATAGGCTGTGATTACATCAAAGACCTGAGCTGACTCATTCATTCAATTAAACTAAAACACCATAGCAAGGGTAAAAGACAGAACAAAGGTGTGATCGATGACCAAGGAACATAAAATTTATACGTTTCTCAGCTTAAAAAGAATTCGTAACCATCGATATCATGTTGACAGTTGGATCCACAAAGTCCACAGAAAAACCTGTGAACAACTCTACAATTATATCTTCGGTTTTTTTCTTCTCTAGTTAATTAAGATGTCACCAGAAGCCCCATAAGTAATTATAGCACATGACAAACACACACAGAAAAAAAAATACACGCAGATGTGTTAGCAGATTTTTAAAATAAATGAAACCTTGGGAGATGACTGAGGCAGACAGTCTGGCTCACCCCTGGTAGTTCATTCTAGAGAAATAAATACCTGTCTGTGCCAAAGTGGAATGACGTCACTCAGAAATCCACACACTTATTATCAAAGCAGTAACCACCCCCTTAAGAGCAAGCATCTCCCTGGCACCAGGCATGAGCGGAGAAGCTTGATCTACAGCCAGAAACTCCTCCTGGCTAGCAAACTGTACTTTAGTATGCCAAATAGCAATAAGCCACTGAGAAGAAAGGGTATCCATAAAGATCTCCCCCTCTAAATACCTGTCCCTGAGATAATGAATCCCCTTACATGGCTCATAACAACAATGAAAAGGAGGGAAAAAAAATAAAATTCTTGATTCTGTGAAACTATGGATCTAAATGGAATGAAGTCTACGTAATCATCAGATTGGATGCATGTGTCATTATCAGTTCTCATGTGTTATTTGGATATTTATCTTGGAGAAGGAAGTCTCTTTTGTGTGGGGTGCAGGAGGAACAACCCCCAGGCCCAGTAAGGAATTCTCTTGAGGACAGGATATATTTAGAATGTTTAATGAACACCTATCACCAAGAATAGGTGGGTACTTAATCAGTATTGACTAACAACAGATGCCAGAGCCAAAGCAATCCTGTAAATGTTGAGGATAGAAAGACCATGATTCATCTAATGACTAGTTAATATCTTCAGCCTCCACTAAACTTGCCAAATCAGCTGCTCCAGCATGTATCTGTACTCACTCTCTGGGTGGCTACTGAATGACCAAATTTGTATGTCCATTGGCTTCCTGTATGCTCTAAATTACAGCATATTATTAACCATGTTGATACTTTACTGGCAAAACTTTAAGGGGTTGAGTGGTAGAAGAGATGCCCTAGTCAATTTCCAGGTTAGTAGATCAAATTATTGAGTTCAGGTCCTTAAGGAATCTGGATGAACAATGTGAAACTCCATCTATACTCTGTGGGAAGCACCTTGAACTATGCTTAAGACCCAGAGACTAGGCTTAGCTCTGCCACTTACTAGCCAGGTAACTTTGGGCAAGCCACGAATGCATTCTGGGTCTCAAAATTTCTTCAACTGTTTTAAAAAGTAAATGGAAGCCAGGTATGGTGGCATGTGCCTGTAGTCCTGGTTACTCGGGAAGCTGAGGTGGGAAGATCGCTTGAGCCCAGGAGTTGGAGGGTATAGTGCACAATGAATGTGCCTGTAAATGACCAGCCTGGGCAACACAGTAGAACCTGTCTCTTAACAAAACAAAACAACAACAACAACAACAACAAAAAAAAAAAAAAAAACGGGATAAACAGGGACAGCAGACCTGCCCTGCCCAACACACATGACTTTTGTGAAGATCCAATCAAACAAGGTGATGCCCACAAACATGAAAGTGTTCTACAACCATATATCAGTACGAACATCTTTTCTTATTATTTTAACAACTATTATTACTCAACAGCCCACACAATGAATTCATACACACAAAACAAAGTGACTAGAATCAGGTCTGAAAAGACAAATACATCTCAAAATTCCTCTTACAACAAACTTGTTTCATAAATTTCCTACTTCATTAGTATACTAAATAGGAATACTTCTTTTTTTGGTTTTTTTTTTTTTTTTTTTTAGATGGAGTTTCGCTCTTATTGCCCAGGCTAGAGTGCAATGGCACAATCTCGGCTCACTGCAACCTCCACCTCCCAGGTTCAAGCGATTCTCCTGCCTCAGCCTCCCGAGTAGCTGGGATTATAGGCATGCCCACCACATCCGGCTAATTTTGTATTATTTAGTAGAGACCAGGTTTCTCCATATTGGTCAGGCTGGTCTCAAACTCGTGACCTCAGGTGATCCATCCACCTTGGCCTCCCAAAGTGCTGGGATTACAGGCGTGAACCACCGCACCCGGTCCATACTTTCTTTTTTTTAGAGACATGGGGTCTTGCTCTGTTGCCCAGGTTGGAGTACAGGGACATGACCATGGTTCACTGTAGCCTCAAACTCCTGGGCTCAAGCAGTCCTCCCGCCTCAGCCTCCCAAAGTGCCAGGCTCACAAGTGTGAGCCACCTCGCCTGGCTAGGAATACATTTTGTTGTTATTAATTTATCATCTGATTCTCTGGAAATTCCCAAACTCAGTGAATCTTCTGTGCTTAACCTAGCTGAGACTTTAAATGAAAGAATCATGTGCAAAGAGAAAAGGCCAGTGTGTACAAAAATAGAATCATGGAATTTCAGAGCTAGAAGGGACTTTCAAGATGGTCTAGAGTCTAGACCAAGCCTGTCATTTTCTGAGTGAGGAAATTGAGGCTCAGGGAGCCTGAGGTCACACAGATAGTGGTGGAGCAGGGCAAGAATCCAAGTCTCCTGACTAGTAACCATTTTCTTATTTCATTGTGGTGGTTATTACATTTCATTCAAAAAGCCCTTAGCATCTCAAAGGGCTGGTGCTGAAAGAGTTAATAGACAATGTTCAGAGCCCCATAGTGCAGAGCTATTCTAAGACAACACATAACAGGAATACCAAGGGTCCGTGAACCCAGAGGGAACAAAACTGCTGCTGCCTAACGGCGCCTGAAAGCATGTTGACACACTGCATGTGGTTACACATGAAAGGCAAGTGAATAGGAAAAGCAGTTTTGAATCCCACCCCATTCTAATTTTGGACTGGCTCTGGGCACCTACTGGAGGACTGGGCCACACCCCAGTCACTCTGTAAAATGACCCTTCAGTTCCTTCACTCTATTCTGTGGCCTCAGTTAACCCCTTCTCTGCCTTCTTAAGGGCCAAAAGAGACATCAGTAAAAGAGGACTCTCAAGGAATTGTGAAGATCCAGAAGTAAACCTAAGTGATTGGGGTCATTCTGTAACGAGAAGATTCTCAGTCTAGAGTCAGCTGATCCCCAGTAGTATCTGTCATCCCCAAGCAAGTATGTGATCTGAAGCCTTAAACGGCCAGGTTTATAAATGCAAAAGAGAGGAGTTTCTGTAAGTGTGAGGCTTCAAGACCCCAAATCACCTTGCATCAGAATCACCTGGAATGCTTGTTTAAAATGTGGATTCTTATGCTCATCTGCCAGAGATTACAACTTATTAGGGGTGGACTGATGCCCAGGAATCTGCCTTTCAAATCAGCATGTCAGGTAATTTTATGCACACCAAAAATTTAAAAACCAATGCTTTTTTTTTTTTTTTTTTTGAGACGGAGTCTCGCTCTGTCACCCAGACTGGAGTGCAGTGGCCAGATCTCAGCTCACTGCAAGCTCCGCCTCCCGGGTTCACGCCATTCTCCTGCCTCAGCCTCCCGAGTAGCTGGGACTACAGGCGCCGCCACCTCGCCCGGCTAGTTTTTTGTCTTTTAGTAGAGACGGGGTTTCACCTTGTTAGCCAGGATGGTCTCGATCTCCTGACCTCGTGATCCGCCCGTCTCGGCCTCCCAAAGTGCTGGGATTACAGGCTTGAGCCACCGCGCCCGGCCAAACCAATGCTCTTAAAGCAATGTTTTACAAACTGTGGGATTCACCCCATTAGTGAGGTTTAAAAAAATCAACTTATAGGTCACCAACTAGCATTTCTCAAAAAATTAAGTAGAAAATAGTAGAACAGAATAACAGAAAAAAGTAGCCTGGACGAAGCGTCTCACGCCTGCATTCCCAGCACTTTGGGAGGCTGAGGAAGGCAGATCACTTGTGGTCAGAAGTTTGAGACCAGCCTGGGGCAACATGGCAAAACCTTATCTCTACCAAAAATACAAAAAATTAGCTGGGCGTGGTGGTGTGCACTTGTGGTCCTAGCTACTCGGGAGGCTGAGGTGGGAAGATCGCTTGAGCTTAGGGGGCAGAGGTTGCAGTGAACCATGATGGCGCCATTGCACTCCAACCTGGGTGAAAGAGTGAGACCCCATCTCAACAAAAAAAAGAATAGCAGAACAAAGTAGAAAATCTCAGAGTATATCATACAGAGCAAAGATAAGCATTGTTTTGTGAAAGTGTTGTTCTCAGCTATTTATGTGTATATATGTATATTCCGGCCTGTAGTATAAAACACAGAGATTCATGATCAAAACGTTGTAAAGTCACTGCTTCAGAGTAATGGTCTTAAATCATGGGAGATAATTACGTACCCCTGATCCTTTCGAGAATCTTTTTTTTTTTTTTTTTTTTTTCCAGTTACCATCCATAGGGCTCTGCTTGATACTTTTTGAGAATCTAAGTATTCTCTTCTAAAGAAGGGAGGGAGGGAGGGAGAGAGGAATGGAGGGAGGGAAGCGGGGAAACGCTATAATCTGCATAGATAAATCCAGCGTGTACTTGCACTTCTAGAAGCCTATCCCTCAAGGGCTTTGCTTGAGGACAGTTCCTACAATGTCTGGTCACAGTACGCACCCAATAACCACTATACCATGCCAACAGCTTTCTCCCCATACTCTGTAAATGACTGCCAGTGTCTTCCTTATATACCTCTAAGATAAGTGGTCCCACTACAATGATTGTTTTCCTCTTATTTTTAGGGTGACTAGGAATGCCAAAGCTAAACAATGATCTACAGAACATTGGGAGAAAGCAGTTGGCATATTCCCAGAATGAGGATTCTGAAAGCAATGGTGTGGGTCCAATGTCACTGCTTTCCAAGGAACAAGCTCCCTGTCTACAGAGAGTGTCTACTTGCTCCCGACAAGGGCAGACAGTGGCACTGGCACAATTTTGCACCCCTAGTGATGAAGTCAATAGAAGAATATCTACTTTATTCGCAAGTTGGTGAATTATATGACCTATAAATGTACCCACAGACACAGAGGCCCCAGCCTCACCTTCTTTATATGACCAAAAGGACATAAGGTCCCTAGTCCTAGATGGAAGATTTTAAAAGGGTATAAACATTTAGAAAAACAACCAACAGCCCTAGCTTGATTATCAACACAGTCCCATCCCGATGGTTAAAGCTATCAGTACATAGAAAGAGAAGAAATGAGGATAAAGGTTTTTAAAACCAGGCTTTGCTAAGTAAGGAATATAAAGAAGAGATGGAAAGTGGCAAGGTGTAATGTGGGGAGGGTGGGGGAGGGCAGGGTGAAGAGAAATGGAAGAGTTGGGGAGGAAGGACCATTGAGAAGGCAGAGAATCAAACCCCAAAACTATTCTAAAATTTCCTGATGCTTTTCAGTAATTTGTTTTCATGCGGTGGAAATTGGCACAGCATCTAGGATACTTTGGGCCCATCTGTTTTTGAACTTAAGCTGTAGACAAGATTCAGAACAGCTGGAATCAGCAGCACTGACCAGGTTATATGTGTCTGGAGGAAAGAGAAATAAAATGAGTGTGTGGGAGATGGAGGAAGAGGGTTAAATGGGGCAGAGGAAGGGGATTCTGGAAGTCATTCCCAGACAGACAGGAGAAAATGGCCAGGTCATCAGAATTGATGCAAAACAGCTATTAGAGAGGCCAAAGCATGTAACTGAAGAAAGTCCAGGAGGAGAAATTTCAAGGATTTCAGAACAAGACGCTAGCAAACAGTCTTGCAAAAGGACATAAAAGTCTGCAAGTTTGGGTGTCAATGTGCAGTGTCCTGGGGCTTCTTGTCTGAGAGGCCAGATCAACATCATCCTAAGGTCTTACATCAAGCATATTACATGAGCTGCTGGTACACAGTACACACAATCATGGCCTACAGCTGAGCAGATGCTGATGCAGATACTGGATTTTTGGTTCGCTAAATGCAAAGAGGTGATCAGGGAGAATGGCAAGGAGAACCTAGGAGTAGGCTTAGTGGAAATTAGCAAGGGTTTCAATCCACAAGATGGTTTGCCTAGAGACAGGGTTGGCCCAGAAGTAGGGGAAATGGTTGGTTTGTTCTCAGTGCATGTCTGGCCTATGTCCCCATCACTGACTTCTGCTAAAGCCCTGACTTAATCTATGGATACATGGGTCTCTCACTTCTCCTGAATCTGTTCCATCTTTAGTCAAGAGAAAAGGTTTGGCAGTGAGAAATGTCAAGACCCCATTCTGGAAAGGAAAACATTAAATACAAACAAATAAATAAACCAAATTATATTTCAAACAAGTAATATAACGACATGGAAGGTCTGGAGGTTGAGGGATACTATGGTTTGAATATGGTCCACTCCCTCCAAAACTCATGTTGAAATTTGATTGCAATTGCAAGTGGTTTTGAGAGGCGGGGCCATTAGGGGGTTGTCTGGGTCATGGGAAGAATCCTTCATGTATAAGATTAACATTCTCATGGAAATGAGTTCTCACTGTTGTGGGACTGGATTAGTTCCTGAGAGAGTGAGGTGTTGTAAAGCAAGCTTCTTCCTAGTGTTTGCTGTCTTTGAACTCGTTCCCCAGCCTTTCAGCTTCTCCACCATGTTGTCAGGCAGCACATGGCCCCCACCAGGAGCTGAGCAGATGCTGATGCCACGTTCTTATACTCTCCAGCCACCACAGTCGTGAGCCAAATAAGCTTCTTTTCTTTATAAATTACCTGGACTCAGGTATTCTGTTACGGCAACACAAAACAGACTAAGATAGGAAAGAAAGAACTAGTCAGCTAACTTTTGAACACTGTATTTTGGCCCTCAAGGTTAATAACAAAAAGAACTCTAAACCAGTATTAAAATCTAGTCAGTAGTCTTCTTTTTCAGAGGCATGGGTTAGTAATTCTGAAGCAACTTTCTGTACACTCTAGGACTGAGCAATTAAGTGAATATGTGTGTTATGGATAAAAGGAACCAGGTTTCTCACTGTTCAGAGAACAGGAAAGGGGAGAAAATTAAATAAAACACATGGTATTGGATTGGAATGAAAGATACTGATATGAACTCATAGGCTTTAATATATATAAATATACAGACCGATAAAGAAACAGTTATTTATAGAAGTACATGGGTGTGTGTGTGTGTGTCTATGTGTACATAGATGTATCTACTACCTCTGTCTGCTGAAAGGGACTATAAATAATGGTACTTCGGTCACAAATAGCATATTTAGCATCCATGGTTTCTAAATACCATTTCCCACTAAAAGCAACCAAGGCTCTCTGAAAAAACGGCCAACTCCAGAGTAAAGGCAAGGAAAGTACAAGTTAAGCCTGGAACACCTTGTTGTGCCATGAAGTAAGGAAGTGCTCAAAGAATGATGGGGACATATCAATAAGACACAGGAGCCAGCATGAAGGGACTCCATTGGCCAAATCTAGAACAATATGAACATTAAAATAAAGATGGCAAAGGATTATAACCTGTTGAATAAAATAATAATCCACAAGTCCACACTGATATAAACCAACAACCAGACCAAAAAGTGGGGGTAATGGAAAAGCTCTTCCTTACAGTAGAAATGGAACTGATAAATGTAGAAGGAATGATGAAAACTGGAAAAATGACTATTTGGTAACCATCATAATAAAAATTGATTCAAGCAAGAATTACAATGGATGCTAAAACTAGTGAGTATAACAGTTGAAGGTAAGTTGATATTTACATGGTCTCAAAGTATCTCTCTACAATATATGCATTAATTACAAAGTTTATAGAACAACTTCATGGTGGAGAAACCTAGCAGACACAACTATAACCAAATGGTCAAATTTAACATCACCAGTAATGGCACAAATCATCAGCAAGTGCCTCCTGATATGATGCACTGAGAGGAACATGACATCACCATTTTATGGTATTCCTGCCAAAAGTGTGTGGCTTGAATCTAATCATAAGGAAATTATCAGAAATTGCCAGAAATATCAAATTAAGGGACATTTTACAACATAACGGGGTCAATGTCAATGTCTTGAAATGTAAAGAAAGACTTGGAAATCATCCCACATTAAAGGAAACTAAAGAGATAAGATAATTGAACGAATTGCATAATCTTGGACTTTCTTTTGCCAAAAAAGGACATTTTTAGAACAACTGGTAAAATCTGAATGTCTATTGATTAGAAAATAGTATTGTATCAATCTGGTCGTCCTGATTTTGATGACTACACTACAATTATGCAAAAGAACATCCTTATTTTTAGTGAATACACCCTAAAGTATGTATGGATAAAAGGGCATCATGTCTGCAATCTACTCTCAAGTGTTTCAGAAAAGCAAAATATGTATGAGAACTGGGTATGAAAAGGGTGAAGTATAAAGCAAACGTAGTAATATGTTAACATTTTGGGGCAAGCTGGATAAAATGGTAGTATACAAAAATTTTTTGTGCTATTCCTGTGATTTTTCTATAAGTCTAACATTATGGCAAAATTTTAAAACTGTTTAAAGATTGCATTCTGGAGAAAATGAAATCATTTCTCCCATCTCTCCTTCGGCAATAAGTGTATATTATTTTGTGTTATCTTTTTCATATAAACTCTCTGTCTTCCACATGACACCATGAGCTTCCTGAGGGAAAGAACAGGATCCTACACCTCTTTGTGACCCCCAAACCTGCGGAGAACCTATTGGTAATTAGTGATGAGAATGAAGTCAAGTGTTTATTACTAATTCACATATAATAAAGGTGACTAACAGGATGACTCATAACCCAACAATTCTGTCTCCTCAACCTGGAAGTCTATGCCTTATCTGAGCACGCACAAATACACATAAACAAACTTAAAATATTTCACATTAAATAATAACTTCCATGAGCTAGAATGGTAGCTTATTCTTCTATGTATATTTAATTCCTTGTACAACTCTTGGCACAGAATAAATGTTCAATAAATGTTTGCTGAAAGATTAAGGGAACCTCACATACCAGGATTGACATTCACCAAATTCATACAAATGGACAAAACAGCCAGAAGTGGACTTGTTTTGCAGAAGGAATAACAGCACAAAGATGGGCCGGGCGCAGTGGCTCACGCCTGTAATCCCAGCACTCTGGGAGGCCAAGGCGGGCAGATCACCTGAGGTCAGGAGTTCGAGGTCAGTTTGGCCAACATGGAAAAACCCCATCTCTACTAAAAATATAAAAAGTAGCCAGGCATGGTGGTATGCACCTGTAATCCCAGGTACTTGGGAGGCTGAGGCACGAGAATTGCTTGAACCTGGGAGGCAGAGGGTGCAGTGAGCTGAGATGGCACCACTGCACTCCCACCTGGGCAACAGAGTGAGAGATTCCCATCTAAAAAAAAAAAAAAAAAAAAAAAAATTGTACAAAGATGTTCTTAGCTTCCAAAACAGTAAGTTATTTTATCACAGATTTTCACGCCAGTTGTTTCTTGCTAGAGTGGCTCAAAAACATTCCCGGATCTGGTAAATTGCTTTTCTTCATCTGATTTACGATAAGAATCTTTCTAAAGTCTTCTTTAATTTGGTACCAAGGAAGCCTACCAAAGATGTATTATATTTTTTCTATTACGGCTTCCCTGTACTATGTTGTAAAGTAGAAGGTTTCCTAGGCGCTGATCATCTGGCTGGGAACTCGGTATGTGTGCTTGGGGACTAGGGGATGGGGATAAAGAAGAGGCAGCATTGAAGTCTTCATAAGCCATATTCTCATCACTGACCTCTGTTTTTTCTTTTCTTTTCTTTTCTTTTCTTTTCTTTTTTTTTTTTTTTTTTTGAGACGGAGTCTTGCTCTGTCACCCAGGCTGGAGTGCAGTGGCACAATCTCGGCTCACTGCAAGCTCCGCCTTCTGGGTTCATGCCATTCTCCTGCCTCGGCCTCCGGAGTAGCTGGGACTACAGGCACCCGCCACCACGCCCAGCTAATTTTTTGTATTTAGTAGAGAAGGGGTTTCACCATGTTAGTCAGGACGGTCTCCATCTCCTGACCTCATGATCTGCCCGCCTCGGCCTCCCAAAGTGCTGGGATTACAGGCGTGAGCCACCATGCCCAGCACCTCTGTTTAATGAAGTAATGAATATCTAGCAAAACCAACATTGAGAAAGTATAAGGTTAAAATCCAAGACAAAGCCCATAACAATAACCCATTAATCAGTGTATCATAAAAACCTGAGTTGCGTCCTTCAGAAGATACTAAGGGAAGTGCACCTGTGTGCTCTTCCTGTGTGTTTTCCCTCCTATGTGATATGGTTTGGATGTTTGTCCCCTCCAAATCTCATGCTGAAATGTGATTCCCAATGTTGGAGGTGGGGCCTGGTGGGAGGTGACTAGGTCACGGGGGTAGATCCTTCATGAATGGTTTAGCACCATCTCCGTGGTGATAAGTGAGTTCATCCTCACTTAGTTCACAAAAGACCTGGTTGTTCAAAAGTCTGGGACCTCCCCCGACTCTCGCTCCCACTCTCACCATGTGACATGCTAGCTCCCTGGTGCCTTCTGCCATGATTGTAAGCTTCCTGAGGCCTCACCAGAAGCAGATACCAGCACCATGCCTCCTGTACAGCCTGCAGAACCATGAGCCAATGAAACTTTTTTTCTTTAGAAATCACCCAGCCTCGGGTATTTATTTTTAGCATCGCAAAAATGGCCTAATACACTGTGTAATTTGTATGCACGTATATCTAGGACTCTGTAGTAAGAAAGGGCACACATTTCCACCGGAGAAAACAGGAGCAAGAAGGAGACTGACAAATCCAGTCCATGTATAAAAAGGGGTGAGGGAGGAGAAGGAGGAGAGGAAGTCAATACACTAAGAAGCCAACCCTTTCTTAACTGTGCCTGCCTTCCTGGGTTCACCTTGTTCTGTTTTAGAGTCCACTCAATAGCCTGTGCTTTGTCTTCAAGGAAATCCATCTGAGGCATCATTTCTACCTGTACACTGCAGAAATCAATTCTGTACAACTTCCTCTTTTTGCTAAATCCCTGAGATGCTGCCTATAAATTCAAAGAATTTCAAGCATCAACAATAACCCCTACCCCCACCCTAGAACTTAGTTATGAACATCTGTTGTTTACAAGGGTTCAGGCTGAGAGCTGCCAGACTTGTTCTGCAACCTCTACTTTAACATAGAGGCTGCCAGGAAGGGATGTCTGAATTTCATGCAAGGATGCCCTGTCCCGACTGCTTAAGCAGGAATCAGCAAACACAGCTCAGCATCCTACCGTTGAAGATAATCCTAGTTTGTTCGATTCGTTTTCTAATCCTGGCTCTTTAACCAGCTGCACCCTAAATATACTAAGAAGCAGAACTGTGCTCGTTAATTCTCCCTGAATTTAAAACCCAAGGAGCAATGACAGTGGGGATGTATAAGAGGAGGCGCCAGCAGAAAAGATGGACCTATTTCAACTCTGAAAAACCCAAACCCTACTTTTTTCTCATTCTCTGTAAATCTTTCATTAACAATGAGTCCGTCCCATGTCACGCTGTTTCTCTTCACCATGTGATACTTCTGTGCAGCGCAGGAATTAGATATTAAAGTCCTTACTTCAATTAACTAGGGAACAAATCTAATTGAGAACATAACTATACTATTTTTTACCTTTCCCTGACTGAACCAAGTACAAGTCCCTCCTGAGTACTGCACCTTTCTTCTCTTCCTGGTGACTACTGGAACCTGCTTTAAATGGGGTGCTATTTTTAAATTCCTGTGCACATGTGTTCTTATTATTCTCTCTCAGCCTGCCTGATTTTCCCCATTTCAATTATAAAAGCATGTATGGCAGAGACTGTCTTTTCTTCTTATCTTGTAAACCCTCCCACTTAACACAGTCAGCTCCCAATAAGATGACACAGCTTTTGCCTTGAAAAGAGAACTGGATCAAAGTAAATTCATTTAATTGGCTGCAAATTCCTGAAAATTAAAAATCCCAAGAACACACTGCCTAGTAGTAGTTAGACACATTGTTTCCTGTGTCTGCTACAGAATTATTATGGGGCTTACAGGAGCAGAGAAAAGGAAAACTAAAAGCTCCCCACACACTAGCACTGTTGTCAAGGAACGTGATCACTACTGTCTTTGCTCCATGGAGCTGAAAGACTGAGGTATGGCCTGCTGACATTCCAGTGGCAGATCCTAGGAGACACAAGGAAACTCTCAGGAGTCTCCAACATCCTCCCAATTGCTCATAAAAGCATATTTTGCTTCTGACCTGCCCTCTTATCATTCCCTACCCTAAAAGGAAGAGATAAAACCATTTATGCATAAGTTTGGGAGCTTCTGTTTGGCCTCATGAGACAAACAACCCAGTAAACCACATATTTTTTTTTTTTTTGGGGCCGAGTTTCCGTCTGTCGGCCAGGGCGGAGGGCAGTGGCCGGATCTCAGCTCACTGCAAGCTCTGCCTCCTGGGTTCACG
>NW_016807278.1:1238308-1255190 GCF_001698545.2 Rhinopithecus bieti
CCATTCTCCTGCCTCAGCCTCCCGAGTAGCTGGGACTACAGGCGCCTGCCACCTCGCCCGGCTAGTTTTTTGTATTTTTTAGTAGAGACGGGGTTTCACCATGTTAGCCAGGATGGTCTTGATCTCCTGACCTCGTGATCCGCCTGTCTCGGCCTCCCAAAGTGCTGGGATTACAGGCTTGAGCCACCGCGCCCGGCCTGTAAACCACATATTATTATGTTCATGACTAAGGTTTGTACTGCACTGGCCTGCTGCCCTCGATGGTAGATACTACAGGAGGCTGAATAGGACTGGCCTTCTTTTATTTGCCCAAGTCAAAATTGGGACCTGTGGGCCTGAATGGTATATCTTTATAGAAACTCAGCAATTTGGCAATAGGGCTAACTATTAACTCCAAGAGGACAAGAAAATCAGAGAGTGGTTGTATGACAAATGTCCTACTCTTCATGAATGTGAAGTATGGAATGGTGGATCTAAAAGTAACCCACCAAGGTTGAACTATATGACACCTTACAGAACAAAACATACAATTGCTGAGTTTTTATAGGGACTGACCATGCAATTACATAGAGTCACATAATTGCTTATGTCCTGCCCAATGTAGCTATACCATAAAAATCAGGGTGGGGGATAAATTTGTCATTCATGAGGGCCCACAGGGGTCTGAAGAAAATGGAAACTTGACATATTACCCAGCCAGGCTTAGGAATACTTAACTCTGCACAGGGAATGACTAGTGCATCTAATATACCAGTGTTTTACCCAGTATAGCTGTGCTCAGGCCCAAATCCTGAGGATAGGGATAATTGTTGCTACTATTTACATTTACTATGTGCCAAGCTCTGTCCTAAGTGTTTCACATATTAATTCACTTAACCAGCATAACAACTCCATAAGGTAGGTATGAATATTACCTTCATTTTGCAAATGAAGATACTGAGGTGATTAAAAACTTTCATCTAAAATCATGCAGCAAGTAAGTGGGGGAAATCCAGGATTGTAAACCCAGGAAATTTGGTTCCCAGAACTTGTGATCTTAACTATCAGGGTTGACTCTTCCTGTGGCTGATCTTAACTATCAGGGTTGACTCTTCCTGATAATTATATCAGCTACCATTTATTAAGCATCCATTAAGTCACAGAAAATAGCTAGTGCTGTATATACATTACATATATCCTTAGAAGAACCCTTCAAGGTAAGTATTACTGTCAACATTTCACAGGTAAGAAACTGAGGCTAACAGGGGTAAAGTGCCTTGCTTAAGGTTACCAGCTAGGAGTAGAAGAGACAAGATTCAGACCCAAGTTTTTCTGGCTCAAAGCTCTGGTTTTTCCCACTAAGTCACAAAGCTTCCCAAATAACTTTTAACTGAATTCCTTCTCTCTTCCAAAGACTGGATCACCCTGTCTTGCTGATTCCCAAATGGCCTTCTTGTGTCTCCTCCATCCTGCTTTACCCATGTGTGAGAAGTCCTCCCAATTCTTCCTCCAAAAAGGACTCAACCATGATCTAAGGTTCTACATGAACTGAGCCCATGTAAAACACACCAAAGAACCTTCTGCTAATTTCTGAAGAAAGGCATCTTGAGCCATGGAGAAAGGAAGCCAACCCTTGCAACACCAGATGCTACATCTGGGCAAAATCTTTCCTGAGGGAACAAACAGCTCCCAAATATGTCCAAAATGAGTGAGTGACGCACTGGTCCCAGGAAGTCAGGGGTCCTCCCTCCTGGGAGCTTCATGTTTCCTGGTACTTTCCTTCTCAAGGTCACTCCATAAGTCAATGAGGAACTTTCTGGCCTTCCACCCGTTTCTGATTTGCAACCACAACTATAACATTTTCCATGGCCAACTGACTCTGTGCTTTTCAACCCAATGCTATCTTGTGAGACTGGTGAATGACTTTGAACTCAACTCCAGAGAAGAAACCCATCCGCAGTAGTGATGTAACTACAGAGAAGGCGCACATTCAGATACTGGGCCTGAGGCCAACAACACAGACTCTACAATACTTTTTCTTTAACTAATTATATAACTAACCTCCCACTGAAAGGAGTACTGCAGGTTGAATGCCTACCAAATTCTTGAGATACCTAGGCCCTGCTCCCTCACATCCCTTCCAATGGTGACACAACTGATAACCAGCCAAACAAGAAAGTTTACTTTCTATGTCTACCTCCTTGATATTTTGTTAATTTAATATTAGTGAAAATAGGAGATTGCCTTGTTCTTCTCTATCTCCAGTACCAAGCCCAATTGCTGATACATAATTAGGTTCCCAAAATGTATACTGAATGATACACAAATAAATATATCATTTAAATTCTTTTATACTCTCTGTAATCTAAGTATCACAGATGATACAAAGGAAGCTTCCCCTTTGTTCTTCTAAACCCTTACTATTGGAAATCACAAATATTTCCATAGTTTCAACCATCCCCTCTCTGTGCACATGTGCAAATCTCTACCAACAGCCAAAAAATCTATTTAGCCCTGCATACAGCTATTCATTTTGTCAATTACTAGAAATTTCAGCTTCAATACTCTTCCAACACCTTAAACTTAAAATCTAAAGCCCAAATTTCTCATATTTTACCCCTTCAAAAACAATTCCTTCTCCTAACTTCTGTTAAAAAACTTCTAGATTTCAGCTGGGCACAGTGGCTTATGCCTGTAATCCCAGCACTTTGGGAGGCCAAGGTGGGCAGATCACCTGAGGTCAGGAGTTCGAGACCAACCTGACCAACATGGAGAAGCCCTGTCTCTACTAAAAATACAAAATTAGCCTGGCGTGGTAGTGCATGCCTGTAATCCCAGTTACTCGGGAGGCTGAGGCAGGAGAATAGCTTGAACCTGGGAGGCAGAGGTTGCAGTGAGCCGAGATCGTGCCATTGCACTCCAGCCTGGGCAACAAGAGCAAAACTCAGTCTAAAAAAAAAAAAAAATCAAACAACAACAACAGAAACCCCCAAAAAAGCCCCTCTGTATTTCTTTTAAAGATACCATTAATTTATCAATCACCCAAGTCAAAGACACTTTACAGACCTCTTTCTTTTGTGGCTTCCAAGCTCACTTGAAACTTGAATCCCATTAGTCAGCAATTCCTGCAGATTCTTTCTGCACCAGGTGCTTTCCATCTGTCTCTAGACTGTAAGCTCTAGGAGTACAGGGGTGGGTATCTGGCATGTGTCTGGCACATGGTACGAAGATATATATTTGCTAAATGGACAGAAGGATAAATTCCTCTTCTTTTCATTCCTACCATCCCAACCTAATTTAGATCCTTATGATCTACTGCAGCAACTGGTTTCCTTGGTCTCATGTTTCTTGTCATTTAGCAAACTACCACTAGGTTAATCTTCCTTAATCAGAGTTCATACCTATTTAAACCATCATTGATTTCCAGTGTCTGTTGCATAGAGCCAAATCTCTAATCAAGAGTCAAGGCCCTCCACAATACAAACCTACCTCACTTTGTCCATTTCTTCCATATCCACTTATACTCCCAACTAAACCAGTTTACTCACTGTACCTCAAAATTGCTTTATTCTGTCCTCTAGCTGTGCCCCTTTTTCCTAGAATATATTCCCCTCCCTCTCAAGAACATTTTCTTTAAAGTTTTGTTCAAATCTCATTTCCTTACTGAAGTTTCCTGACTACATCAACTGAGCCTCATCTCTTCTGCAGCATATACTTAGTACTTACTACCTATAGCCTTATGTTGAAGATTTGTATTCTTGTATTTGAATTTAATTTCTCCCTGACTAGATTATAAATTCATATGGGAAAGAACTACTCCTTTTATTTCTTTGGATCTCTGTCCTCTAAGAGTTTAGAACAAAATCTCTAAAATAGTCAACAAATATGTGTTGAGGAGAAAAAGAAGCTAGGAGAAACACTGAAGAGATACTGACAGTGGGTTATAAAATAGCAGAAGGTCTCTGCAAGGAACACAACAGGATAGCAATGTAGAAGTATTGCTCTAAAAATTCAACAGAAAAAAAAAAAGCTACCTAAAACCATGAGTTATTAAAAGCAAGAGATCAAAACCAAGTGAGCTATGACTGAAAGGTAATTTACAGCAAGCCTATTTAAAAAAAAAACAACAACAGTCAATGCATTATCAATTAGAGTCCTGCTGGGCAATATTAACACAGATTCCACTTAAAAGAGACAATCAAAGGCTCAGCAACAAATAGGAATACATTTATGCTCTTTAAGGAGCCAAAGAAAATGCAAGAACAACTTCCCTAGAAAGGCTTCCTACCCTCACATAATACCTTATCACTGCTCTTAATCAAACCAGGCTGACAGAATTTCAGACATTATTAGCAGTCTTCCCACAATTCACAGGGATGGGGGAAGCCATGTTACCTGTCTTAAACAAAGCAGAATAAGGTAGGGTCAAATAATCACTACAGTTCTATCTGCGGCATCTCTCATTCTCTGGGGGAAGGGGAAAGAAGGAGAGAGATGGAATGAGGGTCAGTCTGCAATGGAGTCAGAACTGTGCAGGCTTTAATGAGGATGTCTGCACTGAGCACAATGTGGGAGAGGACAAAAGGTGAGCAGGAGCAGAGCAGAGTAGGAAGCAAAGCCAAAGGGTGACAGGGTAATGGCTTCCAGGGGAAGAGGTGTCCAAAAGACGAAGAAAGCAGTTCAGCAGTGTCCAACTCTAAATGCAGTCACTTAGAACTGTAAGAAAATACCCAACCTAACCCAGTATGAGTGGTTGAAACCTAGCCAGGGTAAGAAAGTGGCCTGGAAAAGGGTGGGATGAATCCATGTGGACTGAATTCAGCCCTGGCCAACCTGCTGCATCCCAAATTGAATAGTTTCCACGTCCCTGAGATGGGTCTGTCCAGAGTTGCTGCTGGCAGCTGCTCTCCTGGCAGTACAGGAAGACAAATTCATGGCATTGCTAGCCCAACAGCTGCTATAGCTCCGGGGGAGGTGATGAGTGCCCGCTGAGATGTTCTGGGCAGAGAATGAACTATTCTGGGACCAGTCCTAGAGTCAGCAAAATCAAGGCTACAATTCACCGACTGAATGAAAATACAGTACTATTGTCACTCCAGAGACCCAGGAAACCAAGAGCACTTTCTCTGTCCCAGCTTCTTCGACTTCCATTGATTCTTGCCCTCACACCTGGCCCCATCTTGTCTATTACCAAGGGTATGACCTCAGTTTCAGCCCACATTAACCTCACCACTGGACTCCTTTCTTAACAGGTCCTCCTCCTTCCAGTCTCTCTGCTCCAATTGATCATATGCATCGTTGCCATAGTTACCCTTCGAAAGCACAGCCATAATTATATTCCTTGCTCAAAAACTATCAGTGGTCCCCCATGCTTACAGAATAAAGCCCAAACCCTGTCGCCTGGCATTCATAGACCTTTTTAATCTTCTGGCCCCTATCTTTTCCAGGTTTATTTCACTATCATTTATAATTCCTGTTCTTCAGCACAACAGATGAGTTATCCACCAGCCTTTGTTCTCACTTCTGTTAGCCTTTTCTAACACTGCTCTCTCTATCTAAAATGCTTCCTTTCCCATCTTTTTACCTTCTTTCTACAACTTCTCCATTATCTCAACTGTATTAAGCTTAAAGGATCAATACCTAGCATTGGCACTTTAATTTTTTCATCTCCCTCCCACTGAACTTGACATCCCTAAAGCCCTCTCCAGTCCCCCAATCAGAAGAAATATCTCTTCTTTGTGCACCTGTGACACTCTGTATGGATGGGTGGCTATGGTCTTTCCTACACTTGTCCTTTCATACACCACACATGGACAATATGGCAAATGCTGCTGGTTGTCCCCCAATATTTTTCCTTCTTCTATGTTAATAGAAACTCTACTTTATAGTCACCCAGAACAATAAGTATACTTCCCAGCCTCCCTTGCAGTTCAGCATAACCATGTGACTAAGTTCTGGCCAGTCAGATATGAGTTGAAGAGATGTGTGTGCCACTTCCAGACTACATCTTTAAAAAATAAGGCCATAACTGCCCTTGTCCTGTTGCCTTTTCCTGCCGGCTGAAATGAGACCACGGTGGTAGTAAGCCATCTTGAGTCATACAGAAAACGGCAACACTCTTGGGCTGGAATAAGAAGCCTGACAGCCCTGGATGGCTAACACCTAGACTATGACATCAGAGAGAAATCAACCTCTATCTTGTGTATGCCATTATTACTTGGGGTCTATTACATCAGTCAAACTTATATCTTTACCAAATCAGACATGCCTAAGATGCCTTTCCTATGCCAAAATGTCAAATTTTCAGTTGCCAGCACATGTTTCAAGCTTGTCTTAGTGATGTTGACTGCCAGGTACCAAGTCTGTTTCAGCGGGATAGTTGTCTCTGCATAGCAGTGCTTGTGCTATGCACACATCTGACCACTTGGTTATCTTTTGCAACATAAAAATGAGTGGAAATGGAAAAATGAAAGTGTTGTTACTAATGCTGCATTGCGAAGTATAGGTCTCATCATTGTATTACTAAGATAAGGGCAGAATTCATCAGCTACGTGGACTCTTTAGGTATTCACTGAACTTGAGCAGGCAGGCCATGAGTTTAATCATGGAAAAACAAATAGAACTAAAGACAAGGCATACAATGCTAAAAATATATCAGGTGAGGTATAATTTGGAATTTCACATATACAGTTATTTATAATAATAGAACCTACCTACCACACATACAACTGTAGTTAGACATTCAACCATTTGACTTCTGTATACACTTTTAGGAATAAATTATGCATGAAAGTAGGACGTTGCCTGAGCCTCTCTTACTGAGTTTCTCACCACCTTGCCTGTATTAAATGCATTTGTACGTATGTTCTATCTCCTCTTCTATCAGGCTGTACCATATGAAATTGCCATTTTGCCTTACAAAAAACCCCAGCAATTTCATATGTTTCACCCAAAAAGATTGAAAGCTTTTGGGTTTGGGGCTCATTTTAGTCATCTTTGCATCTCTCACAATACCTTATACATGAGAGAATATCAATAAGAAATTGCTCTTACAGATCTTCTACTTGAAACACTTCTAGTTCCATCAGACACCACTTTTCCACCTTACCTTCTATCCTTTGCCTTAAAAAACAAAACAATTCTCTCTTTCTCTCTTCAGGTAGCTTTTGCTTCTCCTCATAGTAACTTTTACTACCAATGCGTAACTTTTATTCTCGACGCCTGGGGTCCTGGATTTAGCTCTTTGTTCTCCTCTTTCTCTTCCCTGAATTCATATACTTTCATCTCTTCCACAATCACTTTTACCCTGAAGATTCTGCTAGCTATCCCCAGTCATGTCATAACCTCTTACCTCAGCAGTATGCCACCTCCACCTGCATACCTGATGGCCTCATACTGCTCGAAACCCAAAATGTTCAAAGTAGGATCACCATTCAAAACAGATCTTCCCCCAACACCCCCACTTCTATCATGGATGCCACAATTCTTCTAAGTCACCAGGGTAGAGACACTGGGTCACCTCTGACCATTATGGTTCTATGCTTTATCCAGTCAGTTTTCTAGTCCTATTTAGTTTCTTGAATACCTTCTCAATATATTCCTACTTCCTTTCCACTCCCTCCATTTTTTTTTCTCTTACTTTTTGTGTAGAATACCCTGAAACCTTCATCCTGGCCTTCTCTTTTCCTCATGTCTCTGTCCCCACCTAAGAACCCAGAGAACCCACTAAAATGCTGCCACACCCAATCTGAACTTCTCTGCTTACTATTAAAGAGCTATCACTTGGGGTCTACTCTACTTATTTAACTTATTTTCTACTGCTCTTGAAAATATCTGTGTTCTCATGTCTCTACTAAAGTTCTTTTCATATTATACTACTTACGTAGCTCTTTTCCCTGTTAACCAGGGATTTTTTTTTTTTTTTTTTTTTTTTGAGACACAGGGTCTCACTCTGTCACCCAGGCTGGAGTGCAGTGGTGCAATCATAGCTCCCTGTAGCCTCCAACTCCTGGGGTGAAGCGATCTTCCCACCTCCCGAGAAACTAGGACTATAGGCATGCATCACTATGCTGAGTTAATTTTTTATTTTTTGTAGAGATGGGGTCTTGCTATGTTGCCCAGGCTGGTCTCAAACTCCTGGCCTCAGGAGATCCTCCCACCGTACCCTCTAAAGTGCTGGGGTTACAGACATAAGTCACCATGCTCTACTTAACCAGGAACTCCTAAGCTTATGTTAGTTCCTACAGGAATCAACCGAGAGCACAGTACTCATAGGTATTTAAAAGGAATTTGTTAAATAAGTAGATTGATTGTTACTCAGGATACGATCAGGCAGGAAGCTATAGGAGTAAACCCGCTATGAAGTGTAACAGTCACCCTCTTCCAGGTTGTTGTACCACCTTGTATTAAATACTTTTCTCCCACAACATTTACCCCAACTTTAAATTATATATCTAATTGTGTGATTTGTTAAATGCCCATTTCTTCATCTAAGTGCTATGTGGAAGAGGCAGTTTGTTCCCTACTACACTCCAAGGCACAAATGAGTTCAAGGAATGTGCAATGGAAATCAGTTAGATGAATGTATTAGGAACCTTCCCTTTAATAAAGCTGGATCACACACTAGCCCCTATACCCCCTTATCACCAAATATTCCTGCTTCCTCTCACCTGCACCTGCTGTTCTCTCCTCTGCCACACAAATCTACCTCTCAAGCCTAGGTCCTACCTGCTTCATGATAACTTTCCTGACTATTCCAGAACCTTTATCCATCTCTGACCTCTCATCAGATCTATGTTGTATGTAACACTAATGATATCTTAATGAGATCATTACTGCTTTATGGTCTAATTGCTTCTTGTATTCAAAATCTTCTCTCCAACCACATAAAGACTCTCTAAACCTCTCTTGTATTTTCCAATGCCTTGTACAAGCACAGAACTGGTCAATCAATAAATACTTGCTGGTTATTTGAGAAAAAATGATGCCAAGTACCATCTTTAACAGAAAATCAATTCTTCTAGACTTGGAGAAATCACCCTATTCCTAGTATGTGATCTTAATCAGAGCAATTCAGATGACTTGGAGATTAACACATCTGAACTTTAATTTGTAACAAATAAGTCCATAAGCTGAGAATATGATATAGTACTAAAAATCAAATGCTATTTTAAATTTAGGATGAGATTACCAACAGAATAAATCCAACTTTGAATCACTTTCTAAAGCAAATGATTCCTCCCCTAAGTCTTCATTTATCACATACTAAAATAACATTTTATTATCAGATGATTCTCTTATCATAAAGAGAATAAGACTTGGGAAAGATAAACTGAGGGAAAAAAAACATCTGGAGGAAATTCTCATTCTGGCTTATTTTGAGATGTCATGTTCTCCTCAACCTTAACCCCATTTTCATTGCACAGAGCTGGCTTTTAAAGGATAATTTGTGTCCCGTATTATTAAGGCAATAAATAAAAATAGAAAATGGGGAAAATAAGATACACTTGGCACTAATTCTTAAATTCATTCATTCATTTATTTATTCCACAATATTTAGTGAGCATCTACTATACACCACATATTACACTAGGCCCTGTGGGACTCTAGAAGATCAAACAAACTTATACAGCCCACTAAGGGAAGACAACAGAAGGCAGATAGTGCTGAATGCCCTAAGAGAAGAACAAATAAAACGCTGTAAGAATTCAGAAGACAGAGAACTAACTTTCTTCTGGGAGAATCAGGAAAGTTTCCTGGAACAGGGGAGCACCTGAGATGGTTCTTAAGACATGGGCATGGCTTAGACATGCAAAGATGGAAAGACTGACCACATAAGCTCAAATAACAGGATGCCAGTGACCCACTGGAGTGAATGTTCTGTTTGGCTCAGGTATAGTAGAACGGAAACAAGAAATAAGGTTGGAAAGCTGTTTGAAGCCAGATATAGAGGGGCTTAAAGACCAAGCCAAAAAGCATGCACCTTTGTGAACAGAACAGCACTTCCCAAATGCCAATGTGCACACAAATCACATGCTATGTTGTGGGATCATGTTATAGTAGGACTGGAATAGGACCTGAGATTCTGCATTTCTAACAGTACAGATGATGCTGACACTGGGAAACTACAATCTGAACATCAAAAACATAGATGGGCTGGGTGTGGTGGCTCACACCTGTAATTCCAGCAGTTTGGAAGGATGAGGTGGGAGGATCACTTAAGACCAGGAGTTTGAGACCAAACTGGGCAACACAGCAAAACACTGTCTCTACAAAAATTAAAATAAAATAAAAATAGCTGGGTATGATGGTGCACACCTGCAATCCCAGCTACTCAAGAGGGAGGCTGAGGCAGGAGGATCACTAGAGCCCAAGAGTTTGAGGCTGCAGTGAGTCAAGATCACACTATTATTCTTCAGCCTAGGTGACAGAGCAAGACCTTATCTCTAAAATAATAAAATCATAATAAAAGAACATAGACAATGGAGAGACACTGAAAGTTTTGCAGAAAGAAACTCTCTGATTACCAGTGTGTCCCAGGAAGATTAACTCTGATCACAATGGAGCAGGCAGATTGGAATGGGGAGAAGCTGTAGACCAAGCTTGTCCAACCCACGGCCTGTGGGCTGCATGGGGGCCAGGACAGCTTTGAATGCAGCCCAACACAAATTTGTAAACTTTCTTAAAATATTGCAAGGTTTTTTTCGCAATTTTTTTTAAAGCTCATCAGCTATTGTGTTAGTGTATTTTATGGGTGGCCCAGGACAATTCTTCTTCTTCCAGTGTGGCCCAGGGAGGCCAAAGCTCATCAGCTATTGTGTTAGTGTATTTTATGGGTGGCCCAGGACAATTCTTCTTCTTCCAATGTGGCCCAGGGAGGCCAAAAGATTGGACACCCCTGCTGCAGACTGTGATCTTCAATACTGGCAGTTCATCAGAATCACCTGGGAAGCTTTTACACCACCCTGTTACCCAGGCCCCACTCCCAGAGATTCTCATTTAATTGGTCTGGAGTGGGGCCCAGATTTCTGTATTTTTTTTAAAGTTCTCCAGGGAATTCTAATGTGCAGCCAGGGTTGAAAATCTCTGGTATAGAACATATAGTAAATACTGCAATTATTCAGGCAAAAAAAAATGATGATCTAAACTAGGGCAATGGCAGTGGGAACCAAGTGAAGGGGCCAGCTGTATAAAATAAAGTAAATGTAGAAGAAATAGACCTTAGCAACTGCCTAGACAGGGATTTAGATATAATGGCCTCAACATCATTTATTTCTCCTAAAGACAGTTTGGTGAAATGGTTAAAAATATAGACCCTGGAGCCACACTGCCTGCGTTTGAATTTCAGCTCTACTATTTACTAGGGGTGTGTGAATGCGTGTGTGTGTGTGTGTGTGTGTGTGTGTGAGAGAGAGAGAGAGAGAGAGAGAGAGAGAGAGAGAGATTAAGATAGATCCTAAGTTAAGCCCCTTAACCTTTTTATGCCCCAGTTTCCTCATCTATAAATTGGCGATAATAACAATAACCATAATATGGAGTTGTTGTTGGGGTTAAGCAAGCTAACATATACATAAAGCCCTTAGTAGCATGCCTGGCAATAGAGCTATAAACAAGTTGGCTATTATTATTAGCATGGTTCATCATCTACTCTCATCTCTATGAAATGTTGAATTGCACACAAGCCTGATCTGAAAAACGAGAAGTCCTTGAGGGCTTTCAACCAATCTGATGCCAGCAGCTCCTGAATCCAACTGGATCTAAGTGGTGTACCCTGCCCCCCTCCACCCTGGACCCCATTCCACAGTCTGAGAGTAACAGCCACAGAGCTCCTACTTGAATTGCTGGTCCTTGGTGCTGCGTGTCTTGGCCAGGAAGCGTTCCGCCAGCTTCTCCAGGTTGCGGGAGTAGTCCATCTCAATCTCTGCCTTCTTTCGGAAGAAGTCCTGGAGGTCCTGCAACAGTTGCACCCGAAGCTCACACTGCTGATCCAGGCATTTCATCTGCTCTGTGAGCTGAGCACGGATCTCTACAACAAAAACAAGAGAAGACAGTCAGAAAGACAGCCCTAAATAAACCACCATGCATGCCAATATTCACCCACCTTCCATTTACTTATTCCCCGTGCCCTAGGAAATTCAAAGCCCTGAACGAAAACGCCTAAAGTCTAAACTGTCCATACAACGTGAGGCACCTCCAAAAATGCCAACCCTTTTTACACCATTAAAGAACATTGTGAACCAGGAATCTGCTGAATCACTTAGGAGAAGCTGCTTATTAAACATAATAATATTCCTATCTACCATTTATATTACTATGTTTCTAGTGGCAGAGAGCCACAATCTGGGTTGTCTTCTGGCAGAGGGCCCAAATGAATTATCATCCCAACCATCCTAAGAGGCAGGTACTACCTGATCCCCATTTTCTCATTAAAAATGAGAAAACTGAGTCTTGAAGAAGTCAAACTTTTAAGTGGTGAAGCTGGGATTCAAACCCCAAGAGACTGACCTTAGAGCCCATGCTCCTACTTTTTGCACTTTTCCCCATCATTTCAAAATGTTGTTTAGCATCTTCATGAAGTAGGATGAAGGTCAGGATATTTTAATGGATATTGAAAGAAAATTTCCCAAGGTCAAATGGTAGCAATCAAAACAAAACAAGCACAAGAACTTCTGGGCAAGCAAACCATTCACTGTCAATCAGATTTCACAGTTTCCAATATCACAGGATGAAAATCATTTTTTTAAGAAGACTTGGAAAGAGATTTTTTTTCACTAACAAATATCACTCATATCTGTGTTGCTTAATCTTCGGGGATGCTGAAGTGTCTCTATAGTGTCATAGCTAGAAATATTTCTAGTTAAGCTCTAGCATGCAGATTTCTGGCTGGTCAGGGTCCTTGTATGGAGCTAGCAAATACTCTCTCTGAAACTGCTGCAAAGGAAGCTACAGATGCGACCAGATCTGCCTCAAATGCAGTACCGCATTTGTTACTGACAAGAGACCTGGCACTCACAGGAAGCAGTCTGCCAAAGCCAGACTGATTTTCAGCTCAGAGAAGGCCTGCAGTGTGTATCCTGCTGAAGTTATGTCCCAATTGCCATCTGAGTCAGAACGGAGCCATTTCTTGCATCCTTTTCCTCTGCAAGCCTGCTTAGCTCCAAGTGCATTAGGATGTGACAGTGATTCCAATCCCACAGAAAAGGATCACCTATATTATGCCTTTCCTTATGCGTGCCCCAAATTCATTCCCAAGTAGTACGGTTGTAACAATGCTTTCTGTCTATGCTATGTAATGTATCATTATGGGGAGAGGGGGTCTAGAGTTTTCATGTGAGCTGCAGATAAATCAGATGCAAACAGGATGAGAACTATGATGCTGAAATGTTCATGAAGCAATGAGGGTGGGTAAATGGTGCATTTAGCTTTGCCTTGAAGTAGCTGAGGCTCTATAATCTGTCCCCATCTACATTTTTGTTTCTGTTTTTACAAATATCAGTATGTCCTTTGCAGATGATCTCAGGTGATCTGTAAGCGCAATTCTCACCCTCTTCATCCTCATCTCTCTCCCTGTCAACCACCAATGCCAACCAGCCCTGCAGTAACCTCACCTGAACTGAAACTGAGCTCCGGAGGATTGTTTCAAGCAGACAGAAGGCTGTGCAGAAAAGCTGCCTACCTCATCACTCATCAAAGCTCTCTTGTTCTGTGTTTTATGGAATCTGATTACAAGGGTATTGGGGGTAAAGATCTGCAGAGGTTATGTCAGGCATCTGGTTTTTGCCAGGGATTTCTGGGTCTCTTAAAGGGAACAGCCCTTGTTGAGACTATTCCTGAAGGCATTGTACCCCTTCCAAATATTAGTGAAAAGCTGATAGTAATAGCCATTGGGTGGGCAGACTGTGCATTGAGAGGGCTTTCACAATGCTTACTAATATTACTTAAATCTCATCCATTAAGAACCAAGGCCTCTTTAGGGTGGAAAGGCTTTCCAGGTACTGAATCAGTAACAAATGTACAGGGGATATGGATGGGCAGTAAGGCTGTCAGGTCCCTCTGAGTCCCCTGTAATGCACTTAAGAATTTACCTCAGTAGGTCGGGCGCGGTGGCTCAAGCCTGTAATCCCAGCACTTTGGGAGGGGCGAGTGCGGGCGGATCAGCGAGGTCAGGAGATCGAGACCATCCTGGCTAGACACTGTGAAACCCGTCTCTACTAAATAAATACAAATAACTAGCCGGGCGATGGTGGCGGGGCGGGCGCCTGTAGTCCCAGCTACTCGGGGAGCTGAGGCAGAGAATTGGCGTGAAGCCCGGGAGGGCCCCGGAAGCTTGCAGTGGAGGGCTGAGATCTGCGGTCCACTGCAGCTCGCAGTGCCTGGGCAGCAGAGCGAGACTCGGCGTCTCAAAAAAAAAAAAAAAAAAAAAAAAAAAAAAAATTTACCTCAGTAATCTCACTCGCCAGGGGAATAGAAAGAAACAGTTAGTTGGATGACACCCACCCTCTGCAAGAGAGGACGAGGCAAAGTCCCATGAAGTTCCAGAAGCAGGCCACTCCAGACTTAGCCTGTCCAAGGAACAAGTATTTCATAGGAGGCCTCTGAGATATATGATTTAATATAAGAAACCCCCAAGCACATCCAGTCAGCAAGGAAATCCAGCCTGACTTGGTCAGGTGCCTCAATGAGGGCAGCACAGTATATGCTGCATCACAGGTACTCCCTCTGGAACCCTGAAGGGAAGGGAGCATGTGTTTATTGAATACATTTTATGGGCCTTTCTATATATCATCTCATTTAATTCTCACAGGTAGTATGTAAGGTATCCACAATAATCTTGATTACACTAAGGAGAAAACTGAAGTAAGACTCTTCAGGTAATTTACCAAAGGGTCAACGATCACACAAGTGGAGCTGGAGCTAAATTAAGGTTTGTCTGACTTGTCAAAGAGGTTAATAGTAGGTCAGAGAAACAAAAACAAGAGAAATAGAACACCAGTTTGGAGCCTCTGAAAGTATTTCTGGGTAAATCACAGTGACCATGACTCTTACTCCTGGAACATCGCCCTTTCCACCTTCCAGCTGAGGGTTGATTCAGGCCCCTAAGACAAGTATAGACTTGCCCACTGACTCATTAGCTAGCTATGTTTCAATCTGTCCACAACCATACTGGACCCCTTCCCCACTTCCTAGATCTACTCTACAGGACAGCTTAGAGGGAAGTGCTTTTCTTGTCCTGTGAGTGCACCCTGAGGTCTACCAGGAAGCCCAGGGGACAGAGACTGTGAGAAAGCAGTATCCCCACCCCTGATCCAGGAAAAAAATAGAGGCTCTGTTAATAGATACCACCTGCCAGTGTACTTTATTTGTGATATGACACCACTGAGCATCTCCCCTCCCTCACTACTGGCCAAAAAGAAGAAGAGGAAGGAGGAGGAGGAGGAAGGAAGGAAGAAGAGGAGGTGGAGGAGAAGGAAGAGGAGGAGGAGAAATAAGAAAGAGAATGAAGAAGGAAGAAGGAAAAAGAAGAAAGAAGAAAGGAAGAAGAAAGAAGAATGGAAGAAGAAAGAAAAAGATGCCTCCCTTGTTACATCTTCAAAGTATCCACACAGGTATTAAGGGAAATTCTAACCACTCTCACTCTTAGGCGTACAGCTCCAAGACAGGACAATTGTTCTATCCAGGGCAAAATGTGCTGCTTTAGGCGCTGCTGCTGCTGCTGCTCCTACAAAGACAAACAATGGCCCCCAAGAAGGCAGCTATGCTGGCCCCAGTCCCCGTCCATGCACACAAGGGGCAGGAAACAACGGGCCACTGAATACCAGCACTCCTGGGCCATGTGCCCAGACTGGAGGCCCCTCTGAACCCTGGCCTATTAACAAACAAAGGGCAGAAAGAAGAAAGGGGCAATTATAAAAACACAGAGGAACTCCTCACAGTTCCCTCGTGTGCTTAGGCGATCATGCATGTGCACATCATGTGTGCACATTCAAAGACTCACACAACTCATACCACGTACACTATGCTTCACGATACCAACTCAAGAAGGCTTTACTGGTTTACAGTTGGATGAGAGTTCTTGGGAGCTATGGAGATGGTGGGGTCCTTGCCAGTTCCTTCCCTAGAAATACATGGGAAGAAGTCAAGCTCTCACTTTCTAGAAGCAGCTACATCTTAGGGGTACAAAAGAATTCCCTGGCTATTCACAAGGCCAAAGTACTAAGGTCGCCATGAGCCACCTGGAGTGATATACACCCCCAAACAGCCTCCCCTGAGCACCCAATAGAGTCCATTTATTCAGCAAATCTTACTGAGCCTCTTCTGTATGGAGGCACTGTGTGAGGTGATGGTGACAAAGGAGAAAAAGACAGGTCTAAGCCCTGTCTAAAGAGGCTTGACAAATAAGAGAAAGGACAAGAGAACACAAAAAGTCTTATTGGGTGGGCGGAGCAAGATGGCCGAATAGGAACAGCTCCAGTCTCCAACTCCCAGCGCGAGCGACACAGAAGACCGGTGATTTCTGCATTTTCAACTGAGGTACTGGGGTCATCTCACTAGGGAGTGCCGGACAATCGGTGCTGGTCAGCTGCTGCAGCCTGACCAGGGAGAGCTGAAGCAGGCCGAGGCATCGCCTCACCTGGGGAGCGCAAGGGGAAGGGAATCCCTTTTCCTAGCCAGGGGAACTGAGACACACAACACCTGGAAAATCGGGTAACTCCCACCCCAATACCCCGCTTTAAGCAAACGGGCACACCAGAAGAATATATCCCTCACCTGGCCGGGAGGGTCCCATGCCCACGGAGCCTCCCTCATTGTTAACACAGCAGTCTGCTGCGATCAACCCGAAGGGCGGCAGCGAGGCTGGGGAGGGGCGCCCGCCATTGCTGAGGCTTAAGTAGGTAAACAAAGC
>NW_016807278.1:1259426-1280338 GCF_001698545.2 Rhinopithecus bieti
GACACTTGAATAAAATTGTAGCTTCCCTTTCAAGAGGAACCTGAGGTTCCTGAGAATCAGAGTTGACCTCTGGTTGATATTTCATGCAAAGATCCAAGACAAATTTCAACCTCACTGTTCTGAATTAAGATAGTGATGACTGTTGCTCAACCTTGTGAATATGTTTAAAAAATTGAATTGTACACTTTAAAAGAGTGAATTTTACAGTATGTGAATTATATCTCACTGGAAAAAGACAGATAAAAAAATTGAACCCCACCACATAGCATATTATGTTGAGCACCATCTGCCAGGGAAGGGGAAAATAACCCAACAAACAGGAACCAAAAGGAGGAATGGATTCTTGGTTTCCATTTCCCGGTGTGTATGAATTAAATAAATTCTGCATTGACTATTCCTAAAGCAAATCTTGGAAGCTGCCCCTCTGGGCAGTAGGCTTGGCCATGACATTGTACTCCACTGGCAGATCACCAATTCCAAAGGATGTCAGATAAAGACCTGCCAGGGAGTGTTTTTATATGTGAATTCAAATCCAGGATCACCAGACACACCCACAAAGCTTCCCCTGGGACATGCTGCCTCCTTGTCCATGCTTGGCTGCAGCTAAGATACTAACTACTCTCCTCCTAGTATTTAGAAAGAGGCATATTTCCTTTTTAGAAAGATACTAAAGGATCTCGATAAGCATGCAACTGGAAGAAAAACTAGCCCTAATAGGATACTGATCATTTAACAAACACAGGCAGGGCCCCACCACGCTGACAATCATATAGACTCTAAATTACAACACCTGCCAAGGCAGATGACACAGTCCTCTGAAGACTGCCCTCACTTCAGAGAACATCCAGGGAATTCACCAGCCAGCAGAGTACAGGGGGTGAGGGAGTGAGGGTGTTCAGCCTATTGCTTTCAATTCAGAGATCCCTTTCTTTCCTCCTTTCAAAATTCATCTTCTTCTTGAGGAATTTTCTCTGATTAAGTCATGAACACCACATTTCCAAGGAGAAAATAGGGGAGGAAGGGCAGGCCAGGAGACAGATGTAATCTTTCAGGAAAGTCAAACATACATGTCCTTCCTTTCTCCTTGATGTGCCAGCACCCAGGGGGCAGGAGCTGCATCTCCCTCAGGCTCTGTTGCCAGCACACAGAGCAGAAGATCAGCCCATGCTCCCCATTGGGAACCTGGTCTGACTGTCAGCCTTTTTCCACCCAATCTGCCTCACCGTTTTCAGCCCTTTCAAAAATGCATGATATCACCTCAGCCATCTCAGGAATATTAAATACTAGTACCTTTCCAGAGAATGTTACATAAGAATACAATTGAGGCTTTCAGGCTCTACCTTCCATATCTCTTACGAAGACTTCTTATCACAACAGTAATCAGCCCCTCTCAAAACTGTTCCTCAGGAAACAAAATACCAGAATGCCCTGCCAAGTCTTGCTCTCTACTCTGCTAATTTGCCTTTCTATGAACTTAGTAAAGGGAGGACTCAAAACTCCTTGCTGGACAGATATAAGAACCAAAGCTCAGAGCAGCAAAGGGGATTGACCAAGACCACACAGCTATTTAGTTGTAGATCAAGACTGAAATCCAAGTCGCTGAGTTCCCAATGTCCTTTCTTACTTTTACTTACTCTTATTGCAAACATTTATTTGAGTGCCTTCCAGGTGCTCTGAGAATGCAGACAAAAAGTATTTCCTCAAAGTTAGCAGGGTAGTGGGGAAGAAAGAAGAAAAAACAGTAACAAACAAGGTTAAATAATAATATAAACAAATGAGTATGCACACAGAGCAGAGAGACACAGCACTGCCCTCAATTTGTTATATGTGCTATAACACATCTTCAGTGACTGACATTACTTATCTATGAGTAGTCAGTTTCCAAGAAAAGGCCATCAAGATACTTTCAGTAAACTAGGAAACAGCAAATATTCTTCCTCAAAGAGTGTGACTTTTTCCACATTACTTTATTAAGGAACAAACCAGGCGAGGCACAGTGGCTCATGCCTGTAATCCCAGGACTTTGGGAGGCCGAGGTGGGCCAACACTAGAGCTCAGGGGTTCGAGACCAGCCTGGGCAACATGGCAAAATCCCATCTCTACAAAAAATGTTTTAAAGTTAGCTGGGAGTGGTGGTGTGTGCTTTAGTCTCAGCTACTTAGGAGGCTGAGGTGGGAGGATCGCTTGAGCCCAGGAGGTCAAGGCTACAGTGAGCCATGATTATGCCACTATACTCCAGCCTGGGTGACAGAGCAAAACCCTGTCTTAAAAAAATAAATAAGGCAGGCACAGCCAACCAACAAATAGCTATTACGTTTCTGAAATAATTGTTTTTCATTCCTTGTATCCATGTTTTCCCCACATACTTTTGGCAAAACTGATTCCACCCCTGCCCTCTCCAAAGATAGGTGAAACCCCATCTCTACTAAAGATACAAAAAATTAGCCAGGCATGGTGGCGTGCACCTGCCTCGCCAAAGATAGTGTGCTTTCTCAAACCCAGGCCTTGGCTGGGAGATGGAAGACCTGAGGACAAAGAGAGTGTGACGCTGCCACTGCCATCTTGCTACCGTGAATGGAAAGCCTGTTTGAGAATGGAGTTGGCCCAAAGAAGCAGAGCTGAGAGATGGGGAGAAGGAAACATGAGTATCTGAATGAAGTCACAACGAGAAGCCAGCCCTATCCCTAGGCCTTTCAGTCACACAAGTCAATTCATTCAATTTTCGCTTAAAACACTTTGCCTTAGGCCAGGCACAGTGGCTCACACTGGTAATCCTAGCACTTCGGGAGGCCCAGATGGGAGGACTGCTTGAAGCCAGAAGTCTGAGACCAGCCTGGTCAACACAGCGAGACCTTATCTCAAAAAAATCAAATAAATAAAATAAAAAATATATAAAAAAGAAACAAACAAACAAAAGAAACCACTTTGTCTTGGAGTTCTGGTCCCTTGCAAAGGGGCCCTAATGGATAAAGTGAGGATTTCTGAAATATTCAGAAGTATAAAGAGCCCTGTTCTCAAGAACGTACAATCTAATTGGGAAGACATGATCCAAATATATGATACATTTCAAAATTTACATAACAATTCATATTACATAATTGCACAAGATATATAATTATATAGTATAGAAATTATGTTATTGTATACTATAAGGACATGAAATTAAGAATAAATACTACAATGAAAGTGCTGAAAACTCAGGAAGATCGGTGGGGAATCCCGTTACTAAAGTCAGGCTTCTGGAGGTAGTCTAAACTTCTTGAAAATAAGAAATTTGGTCAGGCGCGGTGGCTCACACTTGTAATCCCAGCACTTTGTGAGGCTGAGGCAGGCAGATCACGAGGTCAGCAGTTCGAGACTAGCCTGGCGAACATGGTGAAACCCCATCTCTACTAAAGATACAAAAAATTAGCCAGGCATGGTGGCGCACACCTGTAATCCTAGCTACTTGGGAGGATAAGGCAGGAGAATCGCCTGAACCCAGGAGGCAGAGGTTGCAGTGAGCTGAGATTGCACCATCACACTCCAGTCTGGGCGGCAGGGAGTGACTCTGTCTCAAAAAAAAAAATTTAAAAAGAAGAATAAATTTGTCTGTTCAGTTGACTAATGTACTTGTGGGACCCAGAACAACACCTAGCATTATAGTAGGCCTCCAAGTTTATGGAGGGAAGGCAGGAGAGAAGAAAGAGAGAGACAGAAAGGGGAGGAAATGGAAATCTGAACTAGTATTCTGAGGGAGGGTAGGATTTCAGTAAATGAAGGGTGATGAGATATTCCAGAGTAAGAGAAAACAAACACCAAGAGATGGGAATGTTTGAGCGTGCCCTCTCTGTGGGGTAGTGAAGAGGATGTCCTTACTGGAACAAAAGGTGGCACTGAGGCTTGGTCAAAGATAAAGGTGCAAGGGGAGGAATAGCTCCAAAGGGCAATAGAGTAGTTTGGATCTCAAGCAGCCAGAAATGGAGCTGGTAAAAGTTTGTGTCATGACGAATGTAATAAACGGAGTTGAAGCAAGATCACAGTGAAGGAAGTCTGCTGGATGGAGTCCTGTGCTGTCTAAACGAAGAAATGGAGTGGACATTAATGAGCAATACAAGCTGAATGGTAGAGAGATCAAAATGAGTAGAATTCCATGAGTGGAAAATTCCTGCACATACCAACACCAATCATTAGCAACAACACATACTTTAGAGCCCATGACTCTATAGTGTGATTCCAAACCATACTTCCCTTCACAGTAGTCAGCAAACTGGAGCCATAAGAGACATCCTTGGGTTCAAAGGTAAGACAGTAATCTTGGTGGGAGGAAGGGGGTAGTGGGGGCAGTTGTGACTGGAACCCTGGCCTCCCTGGCTTTCCTTTTGACTGTAGTTCTCTGTGATGGACTTTAAACATGGCCATCTTCAAAAGTGTCTGCGCTGTGCAGCAGATTATCCCAAAGCTATGAAAAAAAGAACCACTCCTCCCCTTACGTTAACTCCACACTACCTAAAAACAATGCCTGCACCTTTGGTAACAAAGAGAAACCAGCCAGTGGAAAAGAGAAGAAATATGGCCCTACAAGTTTCCAAAGGACATTCAGTCATCCATTAACTTTCCAGCCCCCAAGTGAACGCACAGAAGGCAATCTCATAAAGCCAATGAGAGGGATATCTCAATGAACTTCAATCATCGCGACTGCTCTGGCAGGCCGCCTTAGCTCTTTCAAGTGACTCAAAAGCAAGTTAAAGACAAAAAGCTCCCAAATGAAAAAGCTGCCATATCAAATGCCAAAGTAGTAATTTTAGCTCCTAGGTCTTGGCTGAGATGGCTAAGAAACAGAATTCTCAAGGTCCAAAATTTAGAATTAACTTATACCACAAACTAAAGATGCAGGATGTGAAGACCAGCAGCTCCCTTTGGGAAATGTCACCTAGTCTGATGCTCTTGATTCATTGCTAGTGACAAGCTGCACGTCAGTTCCCAAGGACCACGATAATCAACCGACAAACCCAGCAAATATTTATCTAACACCAACTCTATGGGAAGATCTGGGTGATGAATCATTGGAACACACATGAAAATGTAAGATATTTACACAAGAAAATGTAAGACAGTCTCTTACTCTCAAGGAGCTTACAATTGAATTGGAGAAAAGGAGGACTAAATGCAAAAATATTTAAGAGTATAAGACTGTGCATCCTAAGTGCCAAAATAATGGTCCCAGACTACATTAAGGGAGGAAGAAATCAGTAAAACCTAGCATGGACCTCTTGAGACCTTGGGTAGGGGAGGATTTAAACAGAAGCAAGGGGGATGACAGATGAAGGGTTGTAGTTAGCAAAGCAAAGTCAAAGAGGCTAAAATGGGCAGATGAAGCTCAGGAGGCTGTGAGAAGCCCTGTGACTTGAAGGTTCACACAGAAGAGTATGAAGAGAAAAGGTAGAAAAGCAGGCCAGGGCCAGTAGAGAGGGCCCTGCATGCCTGATGAGCAGAACAGATACACAGTTCTAAAGGGCTCTATAAACTCTGGACAAAGCAAAATGAGAGTCTTGAAAAGCAGGACAGCCCAAGAAGAGTCAAAGCTCAAGGAGAGTCAAAATCCAAGAAATTTCCTACCAAACAATTCCTGAAAAGACCAAATGTCAGTTCAAACATGTCCACTCTCTTAGAGGACAATGGCACACTATATGTGCTCAAGGCTCCAGCACAATCGAGTTGAAAACAAACCAGATCAATATTAAAATCCAGACCCTAAGTTCCTGTAGAGCTGGCTCTGGAAAGTTTACTTCATTTTGTGCAGGACCCAGCTTAGCATACAGCACATTGTTTCAATACAGCACATATATACTGGCACATTGTTTCAAGTTTAGTTCAACAAGCAGGGACCAAGCACCTAATTCGTTACCAGGGAGGACAAACAACAATGATTAAGGAAGAGCAAGAAGTTCAGGTAGCCCGTGAAATGCCGGCGAAGCATCCTACTGGAAAAGACAGTTGTATTCTCCTTCTGTTCTCAGGAGAGGTCAAGTCTAGAAATAGACATTTGGGAGTCATCAGCAAATATTATAGATGGCAGTTAGGAAGTTAACCAGGAAAGTGAATGCAGCTGTCCATAGAGAGCATGTAGAATGAAAAAGACGTCGGCTTAGGATATCCCCATTCAGGTGGAAAGCAAAGGAAGGAGAGATAGGAAAGTAGATTAAGAATGAAGAGAGATGTACAAAAGTGTCAATAACTACAGAGTGTTTAAATAAGACAGCAAGTCAAAGAGCTCATTAACTTTGGCAATGAGAAGTCTATCATTATTGAGGGCCTGCTCTGCCAGATTCAGTTTATGCATCACCCCAGATGAAAACAACTACCTTGCTGCTGGCTGAAACAGTCTGCCCAGTTCCCATTGCAATGGCTGTTCCTGGGCCTTCATATGTTGTTGGTGGACCAGCCTGACAGTGCTTTGCCTTGTAACCCTGCTGCTTGATTCTCAATCCCACCCCAGGCTTTCTCTATTGCCACTGGAGCATGAGATCTGGAGTGACCTATTCAATCAGCAGTCATGTCAACAAGTACAGAGAAGTGGAGGCTCCATGAATCAAACTTTGACCTATAGGAGATGGAAACTGACGAATGAAATACTTTCCCTCCTTGCCCCAGTGGACTGTTCAGAGATGCAGTAGCTTCACACAGTTACGTGATGTCCCACAAGACCAAGCAATCAGCCTCTCATGAAGCTATAGTCAACTTAAAAGCAATCTCGTTTTGTTCTCCCTCCTTCCCTTTCTCCTTATTCCTGCTTCCCTGGGATGACTCTTGCAAATGAAGTGTACACTTTTGCCTCTCCCTTTTTTTTCTATTTTCAAGGACTCTAGACTAAGACACCTACCTCATGACAGGTACTGTTCTGGATGTTGGGTAGACAATCCCGTCCATGACAAAACTCATCCCAATGAAAGAATCTGCCCAGCAGATCCTTCAGAATAGCTAACCATTTATTTTTCAGCAACTCAATATACATGTTAAGTGACTGGCTGGTTATAAGAACTGGTTTAGTTGACCACAGTTTATTTTTTATGGAAAGGTAAACTGTCCCCACGAAAGTTATAGGCAGACACATCTTATATATTCACTAATAATCACGCATGCCATTTATTAAGTGCTTATTACGTGCCAAGTAGGCTCCTACTGAGTCACTATTCAAGTATAAAGGTATCTCACTTAATCCTCAAAACACCCCAGGGAGGTAAGTTTGCAGCAAAGCCGAGTAATTAAGAGGACAGACTGCATTGAGAAAAACTTGAATTTTAATTCTAGTTCTGCCACCTGGTACCTGTGTCTCCCTGAACAAGACAGTTAATCTCTCTATGTCTTTTTCATTATCTACAAAATGGAGTTTGTAATAGCAGCCACTCCATTGGATTGTTATGAAGAATAAAAGAGATGGAGAACATAAATTGCTTGTTACATGCCGGATGCCTAGTAAGCCTCCATTAAAAGGCAACCATGATTCCTCTCATTTCACAACAAGGAACCACTGAGGTTCCTAGAGATCAGTTAACCGCCTAAGGTCACTCAGATAGTAACAGATCACAACAGGATTTGAACCTAGATGTGTTTAATTCTAAAAATCAGTGCTCTTAACCACTCTCCCCCATCCATTTGTTTATAATCCTGAGATACGACCTCATGTGGTTGTCTGTCATAGTGGAATCTTTTCGTGCTAGGCTGGCAACGTTGACTGGTTAACAAAAAGAATCCCTGAATTCCTTCAACTTAACCAAATAAGAATCCTCATTCTCACTGTCTTAACTCTGAATGTTTAAGTGTATGTGTTGGGAAAGAGGAGGAAACACCTTTTTATCATTTCTTCTTGAAGGCAATAGCAGGAAAAAGTCCATGCCATCATCTAGAGATACCATCAACTGGAGAGGCCACAGAGAAAAGTCTGACCCTGGAACTGGACTGCCTGGGCTCAAAATGCCAGCTCCACCACTGACTAGCTGTGTGTGACCTTGGGCAAATTACTTCTCTCTCTATGCCAGAACGTCCCCATTCTGTAAAATTTTGATAATAGCAGTACCTACCTCACAGAGTTTTTATGAGTCAATATTTGTAAAGTTATTAGAATAATTCCTGGTACATTACATTGTAAGCACTATATACATTTCTTTTTTTTTTTTTTTCTTTTTTTGAGACGGAGTCTTGCTCTGCTACCCAGGATGGAGTGTAATGGAGCAATCTCAGCCCATTGCAACCTCTGCCTCCTGGCCTCAAGCAATTCTCCTGTCTTGGCCTTCAGAGTAGCTGGGATTACAGGCGCCTGCCACCACGCCCCGTTAATTTTTTTGTATTTAGTAGCGACAAAGTTTCACCATGTTGGTCAGGCTGGTCTCAAACTCCTGATCTCAGGTGATCCACCTGCCTTGGCCTCCCAAAGTGCTGGGATTACAGGCGTGGACCACCGTGCCCGACTTAATATACATTTCTGATAATACATAAAATCTATCCCATAGGTTCTTTGATCCTTTAACTTTTTGATAAAGAAGGTACAGAAAGTGATAGGAATTGAACAAAATTAGTGGCTTCAAACTTTGGCAATCCAACACACATGCGCACACACATACACACACAACTGAAAAGTGTCATGAAACAACATTTATCCTTAGTCATGAACTCTGATATTTTCTGTATCTGTTTAAATGCTGGTTGTGGCTCGCTAATTTGCTTTCACGATTTCGTAAAAGGTCTCAACCTGCAGTTTGAAAAGCTGTGGAATAAACCACATGGCCACCAAAGGCAGAACTAGAACAGTCTTCAAACCACTCAGCTCCTTCTTCATGGGTTATTATTAAATCAGAAAGGGCCTAAGTTTCACTTCTTGCTGGAAAAGAAACTGTACATTCTGTGTCCTCCTCCTTTTCCCTCCACAGTTCACGTGAGCACTAGAAATTCACAGAACACCCAGGAACCAGTGGGCACTTCCTATGTATACAACTCATGTTACTGTTGCCCAATCTAAGGTGCTGCCATTCAACATCAGGGAGAGTCCTGTGGCCTGTTCTCTTAGTTTCATCTTCCTGATTTTGAGGCCCAGCAACCATCATCATTCACTTTTGGAGCAAAGAAGCTGCTGATTTAAACACCACAAGGCAATATCGTCATATATTTAATAAAAAGATTATAAAGAGACTAGATGACACTTATTAGTGGTTAAGTTTAAAAAAAAAAAAAAAGCACAAAAACAGTCCAGCTGGGCACGATGGCTCACGCCTGTAATCCCAGCACTTCGTGAGGCCAAGGCAGGCGGATCACGAGGTCAGGAGATAGAGACCATCCTGGCTAACACAGTAGAATCCCGTCTCTACTAAAAAAAATACAAAAAAATTAGCCAGGGGTGGTGGCGGGCGCCTTGTAGTCCCAGTTACTCCGGAGGCTGAGGCAGGAGATTGGCATGAACCCAGGAGGCAGAGCTTGCAGTGAGCTGAGATAGCGCCACTGCACTCCAGCCTGGGCAACAGAGACTCCGTCTCAAAACAAACAAACAAAACTCCTTATCTCTTAGATATAAATATTGAAATATTCAAAGATAAATTATATCTGCTCTTGTTTCAAAGTAATGGAGGAGAGTGGGAATGGGTGAGGGATACAGATAAAATTGGCCACGAGCTGATGATTATCAAAGTAGGGTGATGGGTAAGTGAGAATCTGTAACACTAGTCTCTCTACTTCTGTATATGTTTGAAATGTTTTATAATAAAAAGTTTTTAAAAACCTAATTAATAGTGTGTAAAAAAAAAGGCGTAAGAGACTCAAAATAAATGCAGAGGAAGATGATAAATAAAACAGAAAAAAATATCCAGAGAACTAAATCTGTGAATAGAAAAGGCCCATAATATATCATGAAATGGACACAGAAAAATCAACAAAGACTTATAATGTTTAAATTTTTGCCCTTCAAGGATAAAGAAAGAGTTATTTAAGAATCAATGGATTGCTAACAAAATACAGGAGAAACCCAGATTGGTCTCAGACTTCTCCATAGCAATATTCAAGGCCTGAAGATAATGTAGCATGTCTAAAAAAATTCTGATAGAGAGCAACTGTGATCCAAGAATATTAGGAGAAGCTGAGTCATCACTCAAGTGTAAAAAAGGTTCAGACATCTCTCTTCCTCTGCAGCTTGAAAGATCTCAGCCTATGTAGCACCCACGAACTCGTCTTGAGAAACAGAGATCTTGCACCCAGTAGATCAATCAAAACAAAAACCACAGGAACAGGAAAGCCATTATCAAAGAACAAGTGGCTACATATGGCACCAATACCAAAAAATAGGAGCATGCAAGTTGGAATGTAAATGTTAGAAAATTGCTAAGGCAAAAAAAAGAAACAAACAAAAAAAAAAGATAAGCTATAAAAATTGAGAGATAGGGAAGAGAAGTGCAAGGAAGTTTAAAAACATGAATTACCTAATTCTTCCAGACAATCATCTAAAGTGAAGATATAACTAAAAATGTCTTTAAATATATTAATAATGACTTTAGCCTCCTAATGGTTTACATAATCATCTTTTTTTTTTTTTTTTGTACTTTTTTTTTTAGTAGAGACGGGGTTTCACCGTGTTAGCTAGGATGGTCTCGATCTCCTGACCTTGTGATCCGCCCGCCTCGGCCTCCCAAAGTGCTGGGATTACAGGCTTGAGCCACCGCGCCCGGCCCATAATCATCTTTTTAACCTTAGAGAAAACTTTTAGGAACTATTATCTTTGGTAGAGAAAATTAAGTACAGCAGTTTTTTCACTTTCATTTCAGTTTTCTTTTCTTCTGTTAAATTCAAGTAAAAGAAATTCAATTATTTTATTTTATAGTACATATGGTATAATGCCATTCTTATAAAATTATTTCACCCTCACCAGCCGCCCTTCTGTTTATGTGTACCAAATGTTAACATTGGAAGAGAAAGTCCATATGCGCCATTACCAAATCCAGAGCCTTCCCCTCCTATCTGCCTGCCCTGTCTCAGCCCGTACCCTAGGTTTATCTTTCTACATGCGAACCAGAACCCACCCCTTCTTGCTTACTCCAAGCCCTTTGCTCCTAAAATTATATACTCTTACTTTCCGCATCATCATTTTCCATCTCTACTGGCCCATTACCATCAGCAATCAAACATGCTGTATTTTCTCCCATCTTATTAAACAAACACACATATTTTCCTTGATCTCCTCCCTTCTTCCAACCCACCTACCTTTTCATCGTGGCTTCTCTTTACATAAAGACTCAAAATGGTGTCCATACTCCCTGCCTCCACCTTCTTTCTTCCCTGTTCCTCTTTAGGCCACTGTAACCAGCCTCTTGCTTCTACCACTCTTGTGGTGGGTGGTAATGACCTGCACATGGCTAAATACTGCCAACTCTTGAGACTCCACCACCACCACCACAGCCCCACACCACCACCCTCTCTTGATATGCTACAGACACACATTCTGTTTCCTTTGTTGGGCCTTCTCCTTTTCCAACATCTAAATGCTGAAATGCCCCATGCACGGCTCAGTCATAGGACCTGTTTTCTATCTCTCCTTGCTTCCTATCAGATCCCATTCCATTCTATGGTGGTTCCCAAATGTATATCTACAGTCTAGAGCTCTCATTCAACTCCAGCCTCCAACTGACTTACCATTTCCTCGTAGCCATCTAACAGGTACCTAGAACTTAACATGCCTGAACCTGAACTCTTGACACCCCATCCTGACCCCACCCCAGCACGTTCCCTACCCCAGTAATGGTACCACTATTCACCTGCCAGGTCACAAACCTTCAGAATCATCATTGACTCTAAATTTCCAATCTAATTCACAAGCAAATCCTATCAGCTCTACCTTAAAAATGAGTCTAGAATTCAACCCTTCCTATCCCTTCCACCTTTTGAACAGTGCAACTCAGCCTCATTTTGTTCTGAATTGCTGTGGTAGCTCCTAACTGGTCTTGCTGCCTCCTCCCTTGCTTCCCTGCAGTCTACTCTCCACACTGCAGCCCTGCTCATCATCTTTCAATGGCTTCCCAGTGGAGAAAAGCTAACGGCTTTCCAAAACCTTATATAGCCCAGTTTACCCTCACTCACTGGCCCCCAGCTACACTGGTCTCTCTGGTCATAGAACATGGCAAGCAAACACCCACCTCAGGGCCTTTGCATATACTTCCCTTGGCTGGAAGCACACTTCCCCACAGTCACGTGGTTAGCTCCCTCACTTCACTCAGCTCTTTGCTCACAGCAGCCTTTGTGGCCACTCCATCTGAAAGTGTCCCTGACACTCTCTAAGCCCTTACCTCATTTTTATTTTTCTTCACGCCACTTGTAAATCTACTTAGGTGTTTATCATTTTCTCCTCCCACTAGAGTGTAAGTTCCATGATGGTAGGGACTTCGCTTTGTTCTCTGCTGATCCCCGATGCCACGGTGCCTAACACAGAGTAAGCACTCAATGAAGGCCCACTGAATGAATGAATCAAGAGCTGTTTTTGTGTGATGGGATTTGGAACAATTTACTGCTGACTTCTTTTTACTTTTCAGTTTTGCTTGAATTTTTTATAATGAGTATTTACTTTTTTAAAAAATAAGCAAGACTTATTCCTTTAAAACTTAAAAAAGGAAACCAATCAAAAATCAAAGGAGAGATGCATTATCTAGTCAGCTCTGCTATATTTTGACAAGTGTTTTTTCTTCATTATTTATGATAGCTACAAAAGGATCCACAATGTAATGCCCATGGGGAATTTTTCATAATTAATGAAACCTCTTTAGAATGAAACCTTTACTGGAACAAAAGTTTTAATTGCCCAGGGCTGACTATGGAGTATGAAGACAAAGCTAGTAAGAATAGAAATTTGCAAGGTTTTCCTAAATTTTACTCCCCACTATAATATTTTTTTCAATATTGCTACCATAATCCAGATGCCAGAATCCAGGATCTGTTGGCATCCTGAAACCAGGAAAGTGTGATGGGCCAGGTGTGGTGGCTCACATCTGTAATCCCAGTACTTTGGGAGGCTGAGGCAGACAGATCACTTGAGGCCAGGAGTTCAAGATCAGCCTGGCCAACATGGCAGAACTCCATCTCTACTAAAAATACAAAAAGTAGCCAGGCATGGTGGTGCACATCTGTAATCCCAGCTACACAGGAAGCCAAGCCGTGAGAACCACTTGAGCCCACAAGGCAAAGATTGCAGGGAGCTGAGATCACGCCACTGCACTCCAGCCTGGGTGACAGAGCAACACTCTGTCTCCAAAAAATTAAAAAAAAAAAAAAAAAATTTTTTTTAAGTGTGATGGTCTTTGGTAATGTTTAAATACGAAATAAGAATATCCCTTTCAAATAAGCTGACACTTTTTGAACATGTAATAACCAGGGTCAAAGAATCACAGAGGCCAGTGAGGAGAAGATTTAAAAGTACCCCTGTGAGCCCCAGTGACACATGCACCAGTAGGAAAATTTCCTGTCCCTGTCCCTCCAATTAATCCACAGCAACATAATGTCAGCAAGTGGCACAATCTGCCTCCCCTACCTCCAGGCAGCCACAGGGAAGACAGAGATCAAAAGGACCATTCCCTGTGTCACTGATAAGTGAGGCTCAATGTGAAATACAAGGCATGAGAGGCGCCCAAAGGTAGGCAACAAGCTCAGTGTCTCCCCTGTATCTTTCTGTCTCAGGTATAATCTGCATCTTCTGCTTTTTTCATGGTAAGAAAAGGAACAGCAATAGCATGTCTGCTGTGCAAATGTGAACTACTAATCTGGCATCATGGAACTTAATATAGAAGTTTATGCAACCCTGAGCAGGTTTCAAAACCTGGTCTCCTAACACGTATGTCTAAGTTTTCTAAGGCTCCTGACCAAGCAATAGACTGTGAACACCCCAGGAGTTCGAGCAGGTCTTCTAGAATCTTCAGACACTGCTAACCACAATCATGGCAACCCCTTCATTTCCTTTTTAAAAAAATCAACAACCATATTGTTTTCCCAATTATCCCTTTATAATTGGGCAGTTTAGAGCCTCAGATATATCAAGTGAGCGTGCACAACGATTAGTGGTGATGAGCTAATAAACATCACTAACTAGGCCATGGTGGTTTTGCAACCACCACATAGGCCAAGATGGTATGGGCATTCTACAATTTTTCACTGCTCTTATTCTTTGCCATATATCATAAAATGCACAATCGTAGTGGACTGTGGATTAAAAACAAGAAGTCGGCTGGGCACGGTGGCTCAAGCCTATAATCCCAGCACTTTCGGAGGCCAAGGCGGGAGGACCACTTGAAGTCAGGAGTTCCAGACCAGCCTGGACAACATGGAGAAACCCCATCTCTACAAAACAATACAAAAATTAGCTGGGTGTGGTGGTAGGCACCTGTAATCCCAGCTACTTGGGAGTCTGAGGCATGACAATCGCTTGAACACAGGAGGCAAAAAGGTTGCAGTGAGCAGAGATTGAACTATTGCACTCCAGTCTGGGGGACAGAGTGAGACTCTATCTCAGAAACAACAACAAACAAACAAACCAACCAACAACAAGAAGTCTAAGACATTGATAAAACCCAATTGTTAACTAGAAGCATAAAAACAGGCTTAAGAGACTCACAATACCAGTATTCACAGTACCAAGCCATCCAGTTCACATCTAGATGATTTTCACCAGATCACTATGTTACATTTATCTGATTAAATCTTTACTATTTCAAAATTCAATGGTAAAGACATAAGATATAGGGATAACCATATCCAAATTGGTTTTGTAACTGTTAGAGAAAAGGCATTCCATAGCTACAAGGTGTTACTCCCTTGTAGATATGAAGTTGAACCTCTCTGTGGTAACTCCTACCACGTAGAAACAAAACATAAAAATTACATGTAAGAAGTAGTCATGTTAGAGTATGAAATGCAAAAATTCCAAACATTAGGTCAAGAATGCAGGTTTCTCTTATTTTAAAACATGTTAACAAGTAATTAAATTTCCAACTATATTTTAAACGTATATTTGGTCTCAAACTAAGCAATATATTTTATTAAAATTTTAAACAAATCACACTCTTACATAATTCATTTAAATAAATTAAATAGTGTACATCACCTATTAAATGAGAAAAACACCTTTTATAGAAATGGAGGCTATAAATTTTAAAGTGTATATTAAAATAAGCGTTAATAATTTAAATGTTGATGTAAAAGAAAATATCTTTACATAAATTGCTTTATTATAGTTTAGTAAAACGTAATGACATGTTTTTTAATTCCGTGAGGGGGTTCACAAAAGTTATATTTACTCTGAAAGATGTTCATTCGGGTTTTTTTTTTTTTTTTTTTGGAGGACGAGGTTGCCCAGGCTGGAGTGCAGCGGCATGATCTCGGCTCGCTGCAGCCTCTGCCTCCTGGATTCAAGTGATTCTAGTGCGCCTCGGCCTCCCGAGTAGCTGGAATTACAATGGTGTACCACCATGCCCGGCTAATTTTTGTATTTCTAGTAGAGATGGGAAAACACCATGTTGTCTAGGTTGGTCTTGAACTCCTGGCCTCAAGTGATCCACCCGCCTTGGCCTCCCAAAGTGCTGGGATTATGGGCATGAGCCACCATGCCCGGCCCAAGTTCATACATTTTTAAATGTTGGGAAATACCAGTCTAATATAAAAGTCTTTTTAATCAGACTCCAGTAATTTAAACCAGCTTCTTGGGCCTGCCTTCCAAAGGAATCTAGTCTACCAGAGAAGACAGACTATAAGAAGTAACTGCAATGTAAAAAGCCCATTATCAGGGAAAAAGACGACACTGTAGGAATATATAGAAATTGGTCTAGGGCTCAGCAAGGGGCTCCCAGAGGAGCTAGACTTAAAGGATTGGAATTACCTATGGGAAGAAGGCAGGAAAAGTGCTCCAACTAACAGCATGTTCAAAGTCCCAGAGGCAAGAGAAAAGAAGCTGCATGCAAGGAACTAAAATAATCGAAGAAATTCAGGGTAACTGGAGCATAGAATTTAAATGAGAAGATAAAAAAAAGATGAAACTGTTCAAAGAGGCAGGGGTCAAGCTCTGATGAGTATTACAAATAGTCTGAAGAAGTATGGAATTGTTCCTAAGAGCAATGGGAAGCTATTAATGTGAACACAGAGTGGGAATTAGATAAGCAAACTACAATGTTTTTAATGACATAAGTGATCCCCTCCAAGAGAGAGCCAAAGTAGAAGGGAAATGTGAGACTTTTCATTTTCAGAGGGCTCGAGGGTTCTAAGAATCTTCTAATAATGACTCCCTCAAGCTGAAAGTTTCCAAATAAAACAAAATGCAAATACTCCCCCTCCAAATGCTGACAGCTTGGTGATCCAAAGGCTAGCAAGAAAATGACCACATGCCCTGACCTTGCAAGTAGATCAGTCTCATCGTTTAGATATTAGAGACATCCCCAGAATCACTGTGTGAGTCAGAAGATTTGGGCCTCTGAGTTTCACTTTCCTCATCCGAGAAACTGTGGTAAGAATTTATCCCCTGCCTACCCACCTCACACCATTTAAAGGCCACTTTTCAACCACATGCCTCGATAACATAAGTGGAAAAGATTCTACCAGTTGCATTGACTCAATCCACCAGAAAAAGACAACAAGAAGCAAGAAAATGCTTCATAACGTACAGTATGTCTAAAGTTACCAAGCTGCCTGATCATTTCACACCTCTGAAAAGACATCCTACTGTTCAAATCCATAGATGGGCATATTCAGAATTTGCTTGAGGCAGGAACAAAATTCAGAGCCAAGACAGCTAGCAGTAAGAAACACTGAACTAAATAAAAGAACCAAATGAAAGACATTAAAACTTAGCATTTGATTCAATCTGGTTCCAGGCTTAGGCTGGATGCAGCTGACAAAAGTGAATCGGCCTGGAGCTGGCGAATTCAGGTTCTGGACCCTGAACAGACTATATGACTTGCTTTGATAGAACTTCTGTAGAATTTGTCATGATTTTACATGTTCCAAAAAGTTATTATTAATTTTAAAGATCAATGAGAAAGTAAAAGCAAAGTGTTACAAGTTCCATCAAAGAAAAGCACTCTAGGTTTTTTGTTTTCTTTTTTTTTTTTTGAGACAGAGTATTGCTTTGTCACCCAGGCTAGAGTGCAGTGGTGTGATCTCAGCTGGCTGCAATCTCCACCTCCTGGGCTCAAGCGATTCCCACGCCTCAGCCTCTGGAGTAGCTAGGATTGTAAGTATTTTAGTAGAGACAGGATTTCGCTATGTTGGCCAGGCTTGTCTCCAACTCCCGACCTCAAGTGATCTGCCCAACTCAGTCTCCCAAAGTGCTGGGATTACAGGCGTGAGCCACCGCACCCAGTCTCAAGTTCTTATTACTATGTTTGCCACTATTTTTTAAGGATACAATAAAAAAATTGTTTTAAATTATTTTACAGGTCTCCAAGTTCTCTGGGCAGGTGTGTATTATGTCAAGTTGATTTTTAAAAATTTTTAACATTAGAATACTTTTAGAAGAAAAGACACAAAATAACACAATAGCTTGACTGGATGAACCTGATTCCCTCAGAAATTTCATCTTCCTTTTCAATAAAGTAGTCTTCCCCAAATTTTAGAAAAGAAACCTGTATCCCAGTTCTTTATTGTTAAATGGCACATTTCTCAGAATAAAAGGCTGAAAGCATAGTTCCTCTAATTCATAAACTGGAGCATTTTACACTGTATTATGACACTCAGCACAATGTACAATAATTAGCAATTTACATCTGTCTTCCCTGCCAGGTTAGGAGCACCGTTAAGTCCAAGACCATGTCTTATTCATTGTTACATCCCAGCACCTAGAGCAGAGCTGGCATAAACGTTGAACTGAAATAAATAGAAATGAGTTGTGCTTTCCCTGTCTTTAACAATGAATCTTTCGCGGATTCCAACAGAGCCTCAGAGTTAACTATGTGCAGATCCTGGGTCAGCTAAGACTCACAATAAAGATTTCTGCCTAATTGCCTCTATCTCCACTCTTCCTTCCCCTTCCCTCTCCACCTCCAGAGGGGAGTTCCCACTGGAAATTGCACAATTCTTTGTGCACAGAAAAACAACAAGCTTAGTTCCTGTTGACCTGAAGAGTATAACGTTCTGGCACAGGATCTTCTACCTTCATAGAAGAGTAACAAACTCAATTGGGATTATTTTTCTAAAACTGTCATTTGATGTCTTCTTTTATCTCACCAAGATACAACTTCCTGAGCCACTCATCTTCTATCCTCATCAGTTCCTACAACTTTCTGAGCCACTCATCTTCTATCCTCATCAGTTCCATAATAAGCAAATACAACTTTGGGACAGTCTGAGACAGTGTTTTCTGAATTTTTTCTGACCACAACCCATAATAAGCAATACATGTTACAATGTGACCCAGTATGTGAACACATACACACCCACCAAAAAAAGTTTGACCACAATATTTACCCTTTTTGCATCCAATCCACTTTACAATTTTTCATTCTTTTTCTATCCTATTCCATGTACATTTTGAAGAAAGTTGGTGAGTAGAGTCAGCTAAAATGGCTCCACAACCTACTCTGCAAAGGAGTTGCAATCTGCACTTGGAAAAACACTGGTCTATGGACAGGGCTCTGGTCAGTGTTCTCAATAACAATTTGGAGACTTTAAGCAGTAACATGACAGCTTTCAAAAACAAAACAAGGGCTGGGCGCAATGGTACGTTTCTGTAATCCCAGCTATTCAGGAGGCTGACGGGCGAGAATTGCTTGAGCCTTGGAGCTGGCAACCATCTGGGGCAACATAGTGAAACCTTGTCTTAAGAGGAAAAAAAAACACAAAATCAGGTACACAAAATGAAATTCTCATCCAAAATAAACCATTCTATATCTTTCCTTGAAAAACCACACCGATGCTGGACTTTGTAGCACAAAGAAATCCAGGGACTTCTAAGGAGGTCAGGGCTAGACTAGATCCAGATATGCCCAATATTCAACTGGCTAAAAGAACTGCCCCCCGCCCCCTTCCCCCAATGAAATGAAATGCCTCCAAAGTGATCCTCTGGCTACGTATGTCCTCCAGCATGCAGGTGGGTAAATGAAGAGAATGGAGACAGCCTGCCAATTTCTTCTTGGACTTTCTGAGTTTCAAAGTGCTTTCACTTCTATTATTTCATTTAATGAGATGCTGTCAGAAAGTTCATTTCCGGTATAGAAAAGTGTTTCAGGGCCGAGCACGGTGGCTTATGCCTATAATCCCAACACTTTTGGGAAGCTGAGGCAGGAGCATCACTTGAGTCCAGGGGTTCAAGACCAGGCTGGGCAACATAAGGAGAACTTGTCTCTACAAAAAATAAAAAATAAAAAAAAATAGCCAGGTGTGGCGGTGCATGTCTGTGGCCCCAGCTACTCGGGAGGCTGAGGTGGGAGGATTGCCTGAGCCCAGGAAGTCAAGGCTACAGTAAGCCATGATCACACCGCTGCACTCTAGCCTGGGTTACAGAGACCCTGCCAAAAAAAAAAAGAGAGAGAGAGAAAAGTGTTTCAAAATGCTGTCTGGAGTAAGAGGGTTAACAGTGGGAAAACACGTTCAGAAATTAACTAAAATAATGTCAAATATGCCAAAAATTGTAAGTATTTGAGATTCTTGAAGCAGACGAAGGGAAAGGTTGGGATGAGAGTAAGCTATATAAGTATTCCTGTTCTGTGTGCCAGAGAATTGGGAGTGGGGGCGCATGGAATCTCATCAATTTACCAAGTCCCAAAAAGAGCAGGTTCCAGGTCTCTAGTAAGGTTTCAATGCAAGGTTTTGTATATTCTCCCTAAAATCAACTTTCCCCTCAATTCTTAGAAAGATCTTATAGAGTTCAGAAGACGATAAAGATGGAAAGTTGTAAGATCTGAGAGTGTTTACATGATAGAGATATAATTGATGTAGATATAGATATTTACAGAATAAAAGCCAACAGCCTAACATGGCATGATGTGATCAGGCATCTCCTCCTTTCCTCCTAAAAACCTCTCACCCTCTCCTCTCTGACCTCATCTCCTAGTACTTTCCCTTCATTCCCACCAGACCACTCTGCTTCAGCCACAGTGGCCTTCTTGTCATTCCTCAAATACACCAAGCACACTCAAGCCTTAGGGCTCCACCTTAAGACCTTTAAACTGGCTGTTTCCTCTGCCTGAAATGCCCTTCCCTCAATATGCATGCAGGTTACACTCTTACCTCCTTTAAATCTTTGCACAAATGTGACCTATTCCATGAGGCCTCATTTAAAGCTCCCTACTCCTTATTTTAAAATGCAACCTGGGCCAGGTACTGGTAGCTCACACCTGTAATCCCAGTACTTTAGGAAGCTGAGGTGGGCGGATTGCTTGAAGCCAGGAGTTTGAGACCAGCCTGGGCAACAAAATGAGACCCTGTCTCTACAAAAATTAAAATTAAAAATTAAGATATTAGCCAGGCATAGTGGTACGTGACTGTGGTCCCAAGTACTTCAGGAGGCTGAGGCAGGAGGATTCCTTGAGCCCAGGAGTTGCAGGCTGCAATGAGCTATCACGGTGCCACTGCACTCCAGCCTGGACAACAGAGAGAAACCTTGTCTCTTTAAAAAAAAAAAAAAAAGAAGAAGTAGAGAAGAAGAAGAAGAAGAAGAAGAAAGAAGAAAGAAGAAGAAGAAGAGGAAGAGGAAGAGGAAGAGGAAGAAGAGGAAGAAGAAGAAGAAGAAGAAGAAGAAGAAGAAGAAGAAGAAGAAGAAGAAGAAAGAAAGAAAGAAAGAAAGAAAGAAAGAAAGAAAGAAAGAAAGAAAGAAAGAAAGAAAGAAAGAAAGAAAGAAGAAGAGGAACAGGAAGAAGAAGAAGAAGAAGAAGGAGGAGGAGGAAAGAAAAAGAAGAAGAAGAAGAGGAAGAGGAAGAGGAAGAGGAAGA
>NW_016807278.1:1281001-1304205 GCF_001698545.2 Rhinopithecus bieti
TACAGGTGTGAGCCACTGCGCCCGGCCAGAAAAAAATTTTTAAAACGCAACTCCCCTCACTACTACCCAGCATTCTTGATGCTCCTTACTGTACTTATTACCTTCTAAATACTAGCAATTTATATATTCATCATGTTTATTCTTTGTCTCCCTCTTCCTCCACTGAAATGTTAACTCACAGAGAGATCTTTATCGTATTGACTGAAATAAAGCATCTAGAGTAGTGTCTGATACATGATAATCAAAAAATACCTGTTGCACAGATGAGTGAATGAATAAATGAATCAATAATTGTAAAACATACGATATAAATATCTCTTCACCTACTTGGTAGTGGCTAAAAGAAAAAGAGGGTGTTCTACTCTATTTTCTTCTCTTTTTTTTTTTTTGAGACAGTCTCACTCTGTCGTCCAGGCTGGAGTGCAGTAGCATGATCTCAGCTCACTGCAAACCCTGACTCCCTGGTTCAAGCAATTCTCATGCCTCAGCTTCCCAAGTAGCTGGGATTCCCAAGTAGCACACCATGTGTGCGCCGCCATGGCCAGCTAATTTTTTTAACTTTTATTTTAGTATTTTCACCAAGTTGGCCAGGTTGGTCTCGAACTCCTGACCTCAAGTGATGTGCCCGCCTCAGTATCCCAAAGTGCTGGGATTACAGGCAAGAGCCACCACTCCCAGCCAGTGCGCCTTCTACTCATAGATAAACAACTGAAATGCAAATGTTCACTGACAACATTACAATGGTCAAACTATCAGGATAAATTAATAATATCAGATCCTCCTCTGTTTTCATGAGGGAGAAGTTATCTGCAAAGCAGGCCTGGCAGCCACCACAAAGGAAGGGAAAAGAGCAAAGACAGGAGGGATTTAAGAAAAAAACAGAAACTTTAAAAAGTTCACAACTTATCCATGAGCTACTTCTATTAACCTTTAGCAAGCAGGAACAAATAAGTTTTAGGAAGATAATTTTGTCAAGTTTCTGAATACCACCATCTTGACTGATTTATAAAGAAATATGTCTTTACCTATTTAATATAGACTTCCTTATAGAGCAGCATGGCTCTGAAGCATGAAGAAAAACAATTTCGTCTCATTCTGGCAAGATCTGAAACCAAATTTATCCAATAGGCAGACTGTGAAAGTCACCAAAATTTTGGGTGTGACTATTGGCTGAAAAGAGTGATGGATGGCCTGGCCAACATGGAGAAATCCCATTTCTACTAAAAACACAAAAATTAGCCAGGTGTGGTGGCACATGCCTATAATCCCAGCTACTCAGGAGCCTGAGACAGGAGAATCGCTTGAACCCGGGAGGCAGAGGTTGCCGTGAGCCTAGATCATGCCACTGCACTCCAGTCTGGGCAACAGGAGCGAAACTTCGTCTCAAAAAAAAACAGAGTGATAGATGACCATTTGGGGATGTATCCTAAAAGCCAACAGCTTGGATATCCAATCCTGGAATTTCAACAGGACTAGGCAGCAAATACCCAGTTGCTGTGCAATTAACAAATTCAGAATCCTGAGCTTGCTTCCCTGTGGGAAGGGCACCACCTAAAAATAAAACAAAAGAAGATTCCTCATCCATCTACTCCTCAGTTTCACTGTGGAACTCGTGCCCTGGAGAGAGGTAGGTTTATTTCTCATCAGCAAGCGGAGTTCCCAGCCTAAGGAAAACCTCCAAAAGGATTTCAGGCTGCAAGGGGGCAATTTCAGAAGGATGAGACCATAAAACAATTAAAGAGGAATGGGTTAATCTGTATCTGGTCATAATCCATATGCCCAAAGCAGCATCACTACGAGGTAATCTCACATCAGTCACTGGCTTTTCAACCCAGGCAATTTTCTTCCCTCCACCTTCCTACCCTTCCTCAACTCCACCCCCTACCCCACCCTATACACACACACCCACACACAACCACCAAGTTTTATATAAAGGAGGGGAATTGGAAAGAAGGCAGAGGGTTAAATTTCTCACATCTAAGGCTCTCAGCAACCTGAATTTACTGAAGCCACTCTCCCAGGAGGGGGCATATTGTGACCAAGCTTTCCTGCTTACCTCCTGCCATCTGCAAAATTAAATTAAATGGTCCTTCGCTTCTGAAATCCTGCCATCAGTGTACCAAAGGGAACATCTGAGTATACCAGTCAGAGATGATGGCTTTTCTTTTTTACCAATACACACAAATCATTAGGAGATTAAGTTTCTGAATGGCTAATGTGCATTTTCATAAAGAAGTTAAACATTCAGTCTAACACCCACATGGAAGGGGTTGAAAGGGACTAGAATTGCACTTGCTGCTGTATTGGAAGATGATTAAAAGCAGATAGGCAGAAAGATGATGGCATTTTCACCTCACTTTCATGTGGGGGTGTTGGGAACAGTCATAGGAATTCAAGTGCCAAGAGCTAAAAGAGAAGAGAAAAGGGCTATTAGAAGGCAATTGGGCCTGGCGCGGTGGCTTACATTTGTAATCCCAGCACTTTGGGAGGCCGAGGAGGGCGGATCACCAGGTCAAGAGATCGAGACCATCCTGGCAAACGTGGTGAAGCCCCGTCTCTACCAAAAATACAAAAATTAGCTGGATGTGGCGATGCCCGCCTGTAGTCCCAGCTACTCAGGAGGCTGAGGCAGAAGAATCACTTGAACCCAGGAGGCGGAGGCTGCAGTGAGCCAAGGTCATGCCACTGCACTCCAGCCTGGTGACAGAGATTTCGTCTCAAAAAAAAAAAAAAATTAAAATTTAAAATTTAAAAGAAGGCAATGAGAAGGCCCCTGGAAGGAAAGAATATATCCCCTACTCTCCTCACCCCAAAGGAATATTGCTCTCTAGGGAGTTAAACCCATACACATTAGAAAGCCTGTGGTCACCACACTGCAGATGACTGCTCTAAGGCAAATAGAGATTTAAAGCAAACCAGGGTATTCCTTATACTTTTTGACCTTTTTGCTCTACCAGTTTCCATTTTCTGACCCTAAAATCCAGACAAAAGATTCTGATGTCTTTAGCCATCTACCCCCGCTTCCCCTGACTGAACAATTTAATTCAACAGTTATTTCCACACCTATCTAGTCTCACTTCCAACACGACTAAATTTGGAACAATGGAAGCAAGTGGGTGAAAAGGAACAAAGGAAATAAAATTCAGGAAATGACAATCTTCAGAGTAACAATATATAATTTGAAAAGTAACTCAGACCAGGAACAGACTTTATTTGAATATAAAATTACATACAAATCATATTTAATTCAAACCACTTCAATCCAACACATCTTCACTGAGCACCTACTACGATGCCCTGCGGGGAAAGACAAAAAATAATTGGTCAGAGCCCCATCCAGTCTAAAACACAGCAGGCTCCTATTCCTGCACAAAGAGGCTTTGCGGAGAACCTGTAAAGGCTCCTGATTAGGGATATATCATAAAGAATCTGTGCCTACCTAAAGATCACCCTTAACAGCATTTTTGAATCCATTTATCACCCCCACAATTCCAGAATGGACAAAGAGGAAAGGTACAGGGACTGAGGAAGAGAGAAAAAGTAATATGGTTGCCAGCAAAGCTCAGGAATTTACACTTTTTGATGAAATACCTGGAAGGAAGAGCAAGAGAAATAATCTTTACATCATATTTTCTTTGAGAAATTACAATCCAGAGAGGTTGTTCACCAAGTTTTTTTTTTTTTTTTTTTTTAACCATCATAGTTTTTTGTTTGTTTTAGACAGGATCTTGCTCTGTCACCCAGGCTGGAGTACAGTGGCATGATCATAGTTCACTGCAAGCTTGAACTCCTGGGGTAAGGCAATCATCCCACTCCAGCCTCGGGGATTAGTAGGGACTACAGGCAAATGCCATCACACCCGGGGAATTTTTAATTTCTTATTTTTAGTAGAGATGAGGTCTCACTATGTTGTCCAGGTTGGTCTTCAACTCCTATGCTCAAGTGATCCTCCCACCTTGGCCTCCCAAAGTGCTGGGATTACAGGCGTAAGGAGCCACCATGCCCAGCCCATCACAGTTTTTTTTTTTTTGAGACTGAGTCTTGCTGTGTCGCCCAGACTGGAGTGCAGTGGCACGATCTCAGCTCACTGCAACCTAAGCCTCCCGGGTTCAAACGATTCTCCTGCCTCAGCCTCCTGAGTAGCTGGGATTTATAGGCACATGCCACCATGCCCAGATAATTTTTGTATTTTTAGTAGAGGCGGGGTTTCACCATGTTCGTTAGGCTGGTCTTGAACTCCTGACCTCGTGATATCATAGTTTTTAATAAGCTCATTTCTCTTTTCCCCTGTCTTGTTCTGAAAGACACAGAATTTTCAGAGGGAGAATTAGGAATAAAAGTTATCTCTTGATCTGGGATCTAGGAAAAGATACTAGGGCATCAAAATCAACTGAATGAAGGGATAGAAAAAAAATCCAAGAAATTGGGAATAAGGGAAGTCTGCAAAGCTCCTGGCCCCAGGATGTCTACACTCCGAAGCCCAGTATCCAGTTGTAGAAGCACATATTCTCATGTCATAAAAACAACTTCAACGGTAAAGGCTCATAAATTCTCATCTCTCAACACAGTGACTACCCACAGAGGGGTTTTTACGAAAATGAAGAGTTCCCCCAGAAGCCTTAACTCTGAGGGTCATCAAAATTAGGACAATCTCTTTTGAGCTTACACACTGCTGTCCTCAAGGGGTGTTCCGGGGTCAGTCTGAAACTGAAGTGATACCAGAACTCTCTGACACTAATTTCTAGTGTCAATATCTGCCAGCAACTCGCCAAGAGCAGAAGTCCAGGGAGCCCCTTCAGGGAGAAAGTTTCTCACTCTGGATCCCAATTCTACTCTGAAAAATTCAACTGTACAACTAATATTTTACAACAAAGAGGTTCCATTTAAAAAACCCAAGGACACAGTGGGACAGCCAAGGTGACAAGGCTCAAATTCTGGTAGAAAATATAAATCCCCAGATATCCTCTTTCCCTGTCCAAGGGCAAAAGCTGACCAGGCCTTGGGAGGAAAGACTCCTGTACAGTCTAGTATACACCACTCCTTCTGCTCATTCCTCCCAGCAACCACCCTTCTTGGGATATTAATGCAGTCAAATGTCCTCCAGTGATGCAGAGCATTCTCCCATTTTGCAGGGCTTCAAAACAAAGCCAAAGAGCTGCCTGCTGTATTTCTGTACTCTTACAACACAGGGAGACAGAGAGATCCAAGGACTTCCAACCATCTGTGTGCCAACCCCCAGCTACTCTAAGACGTAAAAAGTGGAACAAAGGAGTTTGTGACTGCAAAGATGGAGAGAAAATGATGGCTTAAACGAAAGGTGTATTGTTTTCCTTGATAATTATTTTCTTCACTTTGCTTTTCTGTATTTTCCAAATTGTCTATGATAAACATGTTGCTTTTCTAATTAGAAAAAGCAGGAAATGTTATTTTAAATGTTTTTTTTTTTTTTTAATCAGCAGAGCACTATCCTGAATGCTTTGAGGCAATGGTCTGGGGGTACCTGTGACACTCCTTGGGGAGGGCAAGCGATGGGAAGCAGAAAGAGAAAGAATGAAAGAAAATCCAGTTTTAAAAAAAGGAAAAGAAAACTAGGGGCTGGGGAAAGGTGGGGATTTCCTATGCATTAATGTGTACACTTAGATTAAAGAAAAAAATTGCTGGGCACAGTGGCTCTTACCTGTAATCCCAGCTCTTTGGGAGGCTGAGGCGAGTGGAGGACCTGGCTCAGGAGTTCAAGACCAGCCTGGCCAACATGGTGAAACCCCGTCTCTACCAAAAATGCAAAAATTAGCTGGGTGTGGTAGCGCATGCCTGTAGTCCCAGCTACTCAGGAAGCTGAGGCAGGAGAATCACTTGAACCCGGGAGGTTGAGACTGCAGAGAGCTGAGATCGTGCCACTGCACTCCAGCCTGGGTGACAGAGCGAGACTCCATCAAAAAAGAGAAAAAGGAAAAAGAAAAAAATTAATTTATAGCAGTAGGCACCTGGTTAGTATACTGCACAAGAAAGTACTCAAAATAGAGAATCATTATTTCTGGGTATGTTCTGAGAAGGAAGATTTCTACTTGGATATCTTTTACCCCTGGGCATGTCCAGGTTATAAGGCCCAGGTAGATAATATAGTTCTAAAGACTCAGGGTTTCTCTACTGTCTCAGTAACTCGCCTCCTGTTTCATGAGGGCCAGATGCAGCTGCTGGTCACTGCCAAGCAGACAGGACAGCAGCACTGTTTCCCCTTGCATTGCTCAGTGCTCTGAAGCTCACCCTCCATTCTGCTCTCCTTCTGACCTCCTGGAAGACTAGGGTCTTACAGATTCTTCCCTATGAATCTTACGAGAGAGCCTTCTAATGATTAATTCACTGTTACATGGGCCTGGGCTCATTGGAAGCACACGCCACAGTGAGGGGAGAAACAGATGCCCATTTCCAACAGAAACATCTGCTCCTTCCAGTTCAGGAAAATCTGTTGGCAGAGAATCATGTGGTAAGATTTTTTTGTTAGGAAAAAAGCTAAAAAAGCACACCACAGAAAAATGGACCAGTGCTATTAGGATACAACCAATCCTCTATGCTTTCTTTAATTTTTTTTTTTTGAGATGGAGTCTCGTTCTGTTGCCCAGGCTGGAGTGCAGTGGTGTGATCCCGGCTTGTTGCAACCTCTGCCTCCTGGGCTCAAGTGATTCTCGTGCCGCAGCCTCCCGAGTAGCTGGGACTATAGGCAAGTGCCACCATGCTAGGCTTTGTATTTTTAGTAGACACGGAGTTTTGCCGTGTTGGCCAGGCTGGTCTCGAACTCCTGGCCTCAGGTGATCTCCCCACCTCAGCTTCTCAAAGTGCTGGGATTACAGGTGTGAGCCACCACACCCGGCCATTCTCCATGCTTTTTAAAGCAAGGGAACCAAAATCCTGCTTCCTGAAATCTTGCCCATTGTTAGGAAAATCTGAGCGCCACACTTTTGCCCACACAGGTGCAACTCCCACTTAGATACAACTCCCTGACCAGTCACTGCTTCAGGGCAAAGTCCAGTCTCACTGAATGAAAACCATGAGTTCTAGAAAGGAAGTTCATTCAAGTTTTTCGCTAAGTAAAGGTCCATAACCGTCCATGTCGGTCAAGACCCTGCCAGACCAACATAACCTGGAAATTAGGAAACCCTAAGAGAAGTTACATTCTTTTAGACTCAAACACCACCACCAACCCAATACACACCCTGGCCTTTTCAGAAATCTAGAGGAGCACTTTTTGTTTATCAGTGTCTAGGGAAGTGCTACTGGCATTTAGTGCAAAGGGAAAGGAATGTAATGTCATGAATGTGGGGAACAGTCCCAAAATGCATCTAAAATGCCAATGGCATCTCCGCTAATAATCACTATATAGAAATGGTTTGGTTTTATTGGTTTTGTCTGTTTTCCTAAATGAGTATAACATTCATTCACCTGGGGAAAACATTCTCAATACGAAACAGTAAACAATGACAAGCAAGTTTCCCTCTCATCCCTACCCTTCCCCAAAGTTCTATACCTCTGAGGAAACCATTTTCTTATATATCCTTCAAGAAATACTCTGTGTACAAGCATCTGTGTATATGCCCCTCGCCTTTTTAAAATGTGGCACATGTGCCACATTTTTTTCATTTAACAGTGTATCTCGGAGATTTTTTCATATAGAACGTATCAATCTGCCCCTTCTTTCTACCAGTTGCATAGCATTCCACTGCATAGCTATGCTTTCATTTATTCAACCAGTCCCTTTTTGGTGGTACCTGCCATTGTTTCCAATTTTTTGCTGCCATAAACAATGTTGTAATGAATGTAGATGTGGGTGTATCTAAAGAATAAAGTCCTAGAAGGGAACCAGTAAGTCAAAGGGTATATACATTTTAAATTCTTTCTGATACTGCCCATTCAACAATATATGAGACTTCTTGCTACTCTGTACTCAGAATGCAATGTATGAGCAAATGTTTTTTATCTAATATGTGAAAAATGACTACATATTGTACTTGCAATTGAATTTGTATTCCTCTATTATGAATAAGACCTGGCATCATTCATTTCCTATGTTCATAGGTTTCCATGTTGCAATAAGTCTTTGCAGGTGTTAGTAAGTTATTTAGTTATTCTGTTTGAAACAACAGCTCATGTTCTTTGCTCATTTTTTCTTTGGATTGCTGATCTTTTTTGACTTTTTGTTGACTGTATGAACACTTTCTAAAGGAAATTAGCCCCTTCTCATGTGTTGCAAATATTTTTCCCAGTTCATCTTTTGGCTTTATGATACTATTTTTAACCATGTAGAGCTTTTAAAATTTGTCAATCTTTTCTTATATAGCTCCTGAATTTTCAGTCAGGCTTACATTATATTCCATGGTTCAAAAATATATACCTCTATATTTTCTTTTAATATTTTTATGGTTTCATTTTGTACATGTATATTTTAATCAATATAAAATTAACTTCCATATAAGGAGGAAGACAGGGATCCAATTTAATTTTTTCCCAAGTGGCTACCCAGTTGTCTCAAAATCGGTTATTGAAAAATCCATTCCTCTCTCCCATCCCACCAATTTGAAATACCATGGTTTATGCCAAATGCCTTTGTGTATTCGGCTGTACTCCTGCATTCTCTATCCTGTTTTTCTAGACTCTATTTTAATTTGGAGATGGCAAAACAAATCTAGGGAGCAACCTTGAAGTGTCATAAAGAAAAGAAAATGGCCTTTAGAGCCTAGAGGCAGTGTAGAAATTGGAATTAAAAATTATTCTCTCTAATGACTCTAAGTCCAACTATTCCATGGGACTTTACCCAAAGCCTCATCTTCTGCTTGTAAATAGTTTATATTTTTAAATGTAAACCTTTTATTAAAATGCAATGTAGATACAGAAGGAACACAACTCTTAAGTATCCAGCTTAAAGAATTTTCACCAAGTGAACTAAATCATGCAACTAGCACCCAGATAAAAACCAGAGCATCGCTAGCGCTCTAAACGCCCCTTTGGGTTCCCTTCTAGTCATTACCCTTCCATAAGGGTGACCATGATAGGGATTACTGTCACCGTAGATTGACTGGTCCTGCCTCTTTTAAAATTTCATGTAAATTGAATCATATAGGATGCACTCGTTTCATGTCTCTTTCACTCCTTATTATGAGATTCATCCATGTTGTTTTGTAAAATTCTTCAGTGAGTTAACACAGCACTTTATATCACAAGATGGCAGCTGAATGTCCAGGCATCTCATCATATTTTAAGCAATAAAAAATAAAGAAGGTCAGGTGCGGTGGCTCATGACTTTAATCCTAGCACTTTGGGAGGCCGAGGCAGGAAGATCACCTGAGATCAGGAGTTCAAGACCAGCCTGACCAACATGAAGAAACTCTGTCTCTACTAAAAATACAAAATTAGCTGGGTGTGGTGGCACATGCCTGTAATCCCAGCTACTTGTGAGACTGAAGCAGGAGAATCGCTTGAAACTGGGAGGCAGGGGGTGCAGCGAGCCGAGATCGCACCATTGCACCCCAGTCTGGGCAACAAGAGCAAGACTCCACCTCAAAAACAAAAAACAAACAAAAAAAAAAAAACACAGAGAATGAAAGAAATGGGCCATGTCAGTAAGATCTGTTTCCTTTCTCATATTTTTTAATAAAAAGAATCCCTTCTTTGAGTTATGTTTGCCCTATTCATAATAATTCGCCTCCTCTTCTATTAGTGGGGACCCTGAAGAGTCACATAACCTCTTCAGGTCTTAGTTTCAGTCCAATAAGTGACCTGCGTTAGATGATCTCTAAGCTCCTTCCAGTTCAAACAGTCTTAGATTCCATTAACTTGCTTATCTTCTCATTATTTTTAGGAGAAAAGTAGAAAGAAACAGGAGAGTTTACCTATTTAAGAGGCAAGAACTGATGTCTAAGGATGTAAAATGTCCAGAGCTTTATCCCCTGAACGGCAGAGGTCTCAATTTAAATTAAATCAATATACAAAACCTAGGTTTAAAATTGAACTGGAGAGAAAGAAACACATTCACTTTATGAAAAATAATTCTCATCTTCTGGCAGGTTTTGTTATAATGCTTTTCTAATGCCTTTAAATTATGATTACATTTACAGTAATTCAATTTGCACACAACTTTCAAGAACATCCACATCCTCTTTTGTTCATGTCTAATTACTATTATTTTTCTGAAACAGACCAATACACTATTCTTAGTGATTCCTATCACCAAGAATATCAAGCATTCCTCCTCTCTTGGTATTTCTATAAACATCTTTCTAGGACTTTAGGAGCAATTTTCTAAGCGCCTCTCAAGCCCAAATCTTCAGCTATTAATGAACATTCAAAGAGAACACCTTTAAATCTCCAACTTGAATTTTTATATTTTTACTTCTTTAGAGGTAGAATGTTGAGAGATTCCATATATTTGGTTAAAAGAAATATGAAAAGATTCCTTATGTTTCTCCACCCTTCCTTACATTCCTCATGACCAACCATCCTCCCAAAAGGAAGGGGGGTACCATTTGCCTACATTATGCCAAATATTTCAGCTTTTATTTTCACCATGGAAAAAGCATTAAACTCAGCTGAATTATTCATGAGACCCTAGGTAACATGATCGTTGTTTTTGGCCTTTGGCTTCAATACTTTCAGCCTTGCAACTCATTTTGGAGTTTCTGAATGGGGCTAACAAGGGACTTTGCTATACATATCATTAAACTGTTAGCATGTGTCCTGGCATGGAAATTTACACTATATCAATAAACCCATATATTTGCAAGGATGCGTGTGTCTTTGATGCTGTTCTTACTTTGATCAATTTCTCCTACTTTCCTGGAGTTTCACCCAGATCAGATTTTTAGAGTATGTGCCAACATGAGATGACTAAAATATTCAAGACAGAAAGAAAAATCTGAGCTCCAGTTTAGAGATTCTCACTCTTCCTCCAGGGATGATCATAAGACTGGCTCAAAGGATGAGGGGCAAATGTCACCATGCCCATCACTCTGAATTCCCTTCATTGCAGTTGCACAAGCATGTTTCTGAGTTTGGACATAGAATTAAACAGCCCATACTCTTTCAGTGCCCAAAATTTTTGAAGGAATTGATTCTTATAACTGTCATTTAGACATGCCTCCTCCCCTGACCTCCTATTCTCATTGCTTTGGTTTGCCCCAAAGAAAAGGAAGAAAAGAAAAGCAGACAAAGCTCTCCCTTCCCCATTACAAATCCCAAGTAACACTTTTCTCACTTCTTCCTATCAAGGCAAAATAGGTGCTGCCCACTCTCATACCGAGAGATTTCTTACGGTCACACAAACTAAACCATCATTGCCAACTGGCACTGAACTTAATGTTCCTCAATGATCAGACCTGAGCTCTATCCCTATGTTTCTTCCAGAAAAGTCATAACCATTCTCAAAGTTTTCACTGGAGAGCAGTTAAGTAAGATTTAAGGAAATATGTCATCATTCTATTTCCTTCCAAAATTGTATTATACAAGATATAAGCATTATGCATCAATTTACATTCCACTTCTCCCCAGTGTGAGAGTCTGGTTAATAAAATTAAACTGGACCAGTACCTACTAAGCAACTAGATCTCTGGAAAGTCTGAATGCTGAAGATGGATGCCCTCGGGGAGGGGCTTAACACAGCACATAAACAAAGCTCAGATTTCATCTTTCACTAAACCCAGTGGGACATTAATGAGTTTCTAAAGATGCAGAGCAAACTAACATCATTCTTGGTTGTCATTTATTTTGGAGTACACTAGTTATTTAATTTTGTCACATGCTACCAAGTAATACAACACATTGCTCTCTTGCCTTCAGTCTTATCCCCTTTCCAAGGCATAAGAAACTACTCTAGAAGTATCCAGAGTCTTAAGACATATAGGGAAATATTAAAATTCATTAATAAGTGTCCTGGGGGATTCCCATTCCCTTTTCATGCCTCTTTGTTCTTTGGAGATTTTTCTATCACATGATCTTGTTTATTTTCTTTTACAGCACTTATCTCAATATTTAATTATCTTTGTTTACTTATGTCTCCTTCATAGATGTAATCTCCGTTAGAGAAGAGACTTCTGTGTTGTTCACTGTTATATCCCCAACCTAACAGTGCCCAGCACAAACTTAAATACGCAATACGTATGTATTAAATGACTATTGAAGCACTAAGAATGGGCTGGGTTCTGTTGCATGAACAACTAACCCCCAAAATCTCAGTGGCTTAACATCACAAAAAGTCATTTATTTTTTATGCTGTGTGTCCAGCAAGGGTCAGGGAGGGGCGATCTGTCCATCATTGTAGTTCAAGAGCTCAGACTGACAAAGGTTTCACCTGCTCACAAACTTTCACAATCACCAAGGCAGGAAAAGAGAGCACTGAACTGTCCCATACTGGCAACTGCTTCTGCCCAGAATTGCCATGTATGGCCACATTTTGCCAGCCAACGCAAGTAAAATGACTACCTCTAACTTGAAAGGGAAGGAAGGAAACAGATGTGAGTAAGCACTGGAAGCCTGTAAAAAATTAAATAGCAACTCAGGAATCTTGCTGTTGTAAGGGGTTCATTTGGTCCAGCCTTGTCTCCAGGCAAGACTGCAATCAGAAGGTAACAGATAACAGCAAAGGCACTAAACAAGCAGACAAACTAACAATGGACATTATATACATCGTACCAAGAGGCTTTTCAAAATCAGTAATCAAGTGGCACTATCAGAAGAACCTTTACAGGAAAAAAAAAAAAGTCTTACCTGCCCAATCAAGAGGAAATACTTGTATTCATTATGTCATTTACCTCAGGAACAAGATAAATGATTCAGGTACGCTCTGTATCCATGCTCTTTTACTAAAACCTTTTTGGGGACTATACCAACTGTAGGAAAATATGCAAAAATTTGATGTCATTTTTTCAGATGACCAAAAAAAAAAAAAGAAAACAACCCCACGAAAAAACACAGTTCACTGAAATCCCATTCATACATTTATTTTTTACCAAAGTAATACATATGAACAAAAGCAATCAACTGGTGGCAGCATTTAGGCCAACTAAGACACAACCACCCATTGCCGAAGAAGGCCTGCACATCATTCTGACTCATGTTTGGCTCTTTCTCTAGAGCACATCTCTTGGTATTTCCTGCAGATATACAGCAAGCAAGATTTCATTCCTGCCAGACGAGCTTTTTTTTTTTTTTTTTTATCTCCACCAGTCAGTCTCTTACAGTGAGATAACCTCCAGTCACAACTCTCCCTCCAAATGAATTCCCAGGTTGCCATGGCAACTAACACCTTCCTCCAATACTGTCAATATGCTTCCCAACCCTAAAGGCAGCCCTCTTGATTTACTGCCAGAAGTGCCAATCTCCTCAAGTAAAAGAGAATGCCTTCCTTTGCTCCAAAACTATAAATGAGACTTTTTAGAAGACTCTCAGTTAATAATATTAATAGTATCAGCTACCACCTATTGAGGGCCAACTTTATTTCTATTATCTCATTTAATCATTTCAAAAAAAAAAAACTGCATGATAGATATCACTCTCTTTATGTTACGGATTAAAATAATTATAAATCAGAGGTTATATAACTTGACCAAGAGGCAGAACCAGGATTTGAACACAGAATCTTCTGGCCCAGATTATCGCTGAGGCTTCCTCCTTTGACACAAGATCTTTTCCAGCTTAGAGGAGTAACCTCATCTGTCTTGTTCTCTCAGCCTAACCTTGTTCCTTTTTCTAAAAGTGCTTTCTACACTTCAAGACAATTTAGCTTGCTTTAATATCAACACAACACCACTCTAAATCCAATGGCACTTAAAGGTGTGTTAATACTGATTAAACTGTAAGAGAGAAAAGACTTCATTCTCCTGCTCTTCATCTCCAAGGGCTTTGGTGGGGAAAAATGAGATAATGGGTGCTAAGTGTTTTGTACTGAGAGTGAAGGTATACAAGATCAATACCCAGCAGATATTGAGGTGTCCACAACATGACCAGGTGCCAAGGAATGTCCATAAGGGTAGAACTGCAGCCAAGTCTCCTGGATTTGCTTCCTTGGGCCCCTTCCTTGGGCCCCACGCCTACCCATATGACCACATCCTCACTATTCTCCCCTAAACACAAATCGAGGGACATACAAAGCAAGCACTGTACTTACTTCTTAACTGATCCGTCCCCTCCCCCATCCCCAACACACAGGGAGACTTTATGTTAGCCTTGTAAATAAGAAACACCATTCCACAGTTATTTTTCCAGTCTGCCTTTTTTAAACCGCTCACCTGGCAGAAACTGTATTCTCCTGGCCAGCAGCTATTTGTAAAACTGGTCTGCCTCCCTATTTTTATACCAAAGATACTAATTCTTTAGTAGAAAGGGGAGTATTCCAAATAAGACAATTAGCAAATCACCTAGAATTTCCACCCACTCCACAGAGGCACACAGACAAGAGAATTAACCCAATTTGTTGTCTATAATAAACAGGACGTTCTACCCACCACAGAGCCCCAGAGGTTTGTAGGAGATGACTAATTCATAGTAGTAACGGCTACAATGGCCCAGTTCCCTATTTTATTACTGTGTGCTGAAATTTTAAAGGCGCTCCTCTCCCACCCCCATCTTCCCTTGCATACTTCTGCACATCAATCCATTAAGAATCTGAAGTGTAATTTATCTTACTCACTATTATCCTGTTAAATTGCTCTACAGCTGCCATGGCAGTAATTGCAGTGATCAGTGATTCAGACTTCTTAAGCAAAGGGCCTTAAGTAGGTTTCATTATTACAATTTCCAAAGGTTTTATTATTGAAATAAACCTGAGATAGAATAGTATGCCTCCATGGGGCAGTCATACTAATGATTCTTAAGTTATGAAGGGATGTCAGATTCATCATCAATGTTGCACTCGTGAATACGAGTAATTGGGAATTTATCAACCAACAAAACCAACTGGCATTCTAAGAATGAAGAATAATAATCTCATTTTAAGTAGTATATGCAGTACTGTGCGACCCTTTAAAAAGCTGCTTTTGTTCGCTGGAGTATTGCTTGCAATAGCAAATACTGGAAACAACTCAAGTGCACATTTGTAAGGAACTGAGTCAATAAAGTAGGAGGCAGCCATCCATACAATGGAATACTATGCAGCTCTGATATATGAATGAGAAAGCTTTCTCTGTACCAACATGGAAAGATCCCCAAGACATACTGTTAAGGACAAAATAGTACAGAACAGGTTATACAATGAGTTACCTTTCATGTAAAAAGAATGTGAGAGGGGTAAGAACATATGTTCATATCTCCTTTTATTTACATAAACACTACACAGCTATATAAGGAACTATTAAGAGTGACATATAATAAGGAGCACGGGTTCTACAGGGTGGACCAGACAGAAGTGGAAATAATACTCATCAACAGATGCCTTTCAAAATTTTTTTTTTCATATTTTAAATTTACCTTTACTACCTATTTATTTGGTTCAAGGCTCCATTTCCTCTACTTTGGGACCAGGTAATCAGGCTTTAGACTACTTACCTCTGTCTGTCAGAAGTCACTAACCTCATGACAGGAATAATTTAGGTTAGAGGAGTAGCAAAACTATTTACTCAACTGTTTCCTTAGAAAAGGAGAAACTCATAAAACATGCGGGACCCTAAAATGTGAACATTATATGTAAGACTGGGTTAAAATGTCTTTGAAAAATGTCTTCAAAAAATGTACAAACAACAGAGCTGTGACAGTATGCTGAAAAAAATATGAGGTGGGTGGAAGAGCGGGATAGAGAGTGGTCCTCCTTCCCTATTCCCTTTACAATGTTGATTTCATCCTTGGGTTTTCATAATGGACTTTTGTAAAGGGGAGATTTGCATCCAGTTTTAAGACCACTTTCAGCACAAGTGTTTTTTTACTAAGTATTTCTGCGGTTCCCCTTCCCCTGACAAAAAGGAAAGGGGAAGCTATTGTTCAGGATATGTAAGGGGTTTATCTAGCTTTGTGGGTTAAAAGAACCCACAATATTTAATAATATTTAATAAATTTATTAATATTTAACAATGTTTAATAAAATTCAGCCACTTGCCTAACCCTTGTGTCAGAGAATTCTTGCTCTAACAAAACATCAAGGACAACTAGACCCTCCTACCTACCCATAGCCTCAACTACATAAATGCAAACATGTTGGCTCGCTCCTATAATCCCAGTACTTTGGAAAGCCAAAGTGAGAGGAACACTTGAGCCCAGGAGTTTGAGATCAGCCTGGGGAACATAGAGAGACCCTGCCTCTACAAAAAAACAAAAAATTAGCTGGGCTTGGTGGCATGCACCTGTGGTCCCAGTTACTTGGGAGGCTGAGGTGGGAGGATCACTCGAGCCTGGAAGGTCGAGGCTGCAGTGAGCTATGATCATGCCATCGCACTCCAGCCTGGGTGACAGGATGAGACCCTGTCTCTTTAAAAAAAAAAAAAAAAAAAAAAAAAAAGATAAATGCAAATATGAATCACAGAATTAAAAGGCCACAAATGTTCCAACGTTAGCAGAGAGTCTGGGAAGAAACTTCCCAGCTGCCCCAGTCAACCCAACTAAGAGAAAGAGTTTGGCGGCCAGAGGAACAGATAAGGCAAGGCTTCATCTGAGCCTATCAGCTTCTGCAAAAAAAATATTCCATGGTCATGGGATGACCTGACTGACTGATGCAAACTGTCCACACAGCTAGTTACCTTTGCCTCCTCTCGGGATCCAAAATGTAATGGAAATGAATGCCTTATGAAATCTATCCCTGCCCTCCTCATCAAACACCCTTCTTAGGAGAGCCCACACTAGCTGACGACTCCGGAATTCTGGTTACCATAAGTCTAGGCATCATGCCACTGAGCTTTGTCTTTCGAACTACCTTTTAGACATGGCTACCTGGATGTCCCAGGTGTCCCATGTCCAAAGGTTAATTCCTTCTTTCTGGCAGCACATGCTCTTTGTATCTCCACTTCTCCTATCTCAGTTAATAGCTTGTTGATTGATCAATTTCATTCTACGTTCATGGAACACCAACCATGCACCAAGATCCCTGTACCAGAAGCCTGAAGAGCATCTACAGTCCTCCTTCTGTCCTACTCCTATATCTATTCACCTTGTCAACAGTAAGCTGCACTGATTTTTTACCTCCTAAATATCTCTCAAAACCTCACTTCCCCTTCATATTCACTGGCATTCCCTTATTCAGCATCTCATCATTCATTCAACAATATTTAATGAGTACAAAGTATAGCTAGGCGTATTTAAACAGAACAAAAACGGTGTGATCTTTGCTTTCTGGTAGCTCAACACCTAGTTATTTCTTATCTGAACTATTCAGATATACTCTTGTCTCCTACCATTAATTATCTCAACAGCAGCCAGAGTGTCTCCTCAAAACTTAAATTAGATCATTTAATTCAGGGGTAGTAAACTTTTTCTATAAAGGCCAGATAGTAAATATTTTAGGCTTCTGGGCCATATGTTCTCTGTTGAAATTACTCAACTCTGCTCTTGTAACATTAAAAATAGCCATGGATGATATGCAGACCTATGGGTGTGACAGTGTTCCAATATGGCTTATTAATCAAAATAGGCAGCAGGACAGATTTGACCCATGGGCTGTAGTTTGCTGACCCCTGATTTAATTAATCACAGTGTTTCTTACTCCACTGGAATTAATCCAGATTCCTTCGCATGGTTTAGAAGGTGCTTCATCCTCATCTAACTATTACTTGCTCCTCTGGGCTCCACTATGCTCCAGCCACTCTGACCATCTTTACAGTGCTTAAACACCGTGCCAAGACTGTTCACATCTTAGGTCCCTGCACTTGCTGTTATATCCATCAGGACCACTCTTGCCTAGATCTTCTCATAGCTGTCTCAGCTCAAATATCACCTCCTCAGAGAGGCCTTCACTGCCCACCCCCATCTGTACTCATCCCAATGCCCAAACACTCTAACTCCCATAGCTCTATTTATTTTTTTTTTCAAATTACGTACCACCATCTGAAAAAATATCATTTGTTGCATGTATATAGTCTGCTTCCCTACCACCACACTACTCCATCACTACTAGAATGTAAGCTCCACGAGGGCAGAGACTGTCTTATTCACTCGCCCCCTAGGTTCCCAGCACCTGGATCTGTGCCTGACACTTAGCAGGGACTCAATAAATATCTGTTATCTAAACTGTTATTGCCTCTAGTCTCCCTCCCTCCAACCCACTGGTATCTTCACTGCCACCAGTGATCTTTCAAAAATACAAATGGGGCCAAATATAGTGGCTCATGCCTGTAACAGCAGCACCTTGGGAGGCTGAGGCAGGAGGATCGCTTGAACCCAGGTAGGTAAGGCTGCAGCGAGTCATGATCACCACTGCACTCCATCCTGGGAAACAAGAGTGAAACCCTGTTTCAAAAAAAAAAAAAAAAAAATAGCAGTGTGTAGTGGTGCACAACTGTAATCCCTGCTACTTAAGAGGCTGAGGCAAGAGGATCACTTGAGCCCAGGAGTCTGAGGTTACAGTGAGCTATGATCACACTACTGCACTCAAGCCTGGGTGACAGAGCAAGACTCTGCCTCATTTAAAAAATAAAATGCAAATGAATCATGTCACTCTCCTACTTAAAATATTTCCACGGTTCCCCACTGGCTTTAAGATGCAAAAGCAAATTATGTGGCAAGACCATTATAGCTCTTATCAGACCTTCCCACACTCTCCCAGTAGTAGACTGTGAGCTCTAAGTGGTAAGGACCAACTCCTGTTTATCTTTTTCTCTCAGGTACTCAGCATAGTACCAGGCACATTGTTGGTGTTCCATGAATGTAGAACGAAATCAATCAATCAACAGGAGTACAACTAGCACAATGCACGATTCTAATGTGGTAAGTACCCAATTTAAAGGCAAGGAAGCAAGATTTTGCACACTTTTCCTTTCTTTTCTTTGGAGGCAACTTGAGTGGGGGCTATGCTTATAACTTCGAATCTAACTTTAGATTTTGTCACCCAGAGTTTACCTGGCAGGCAGCCACTCACCACTTTCTAAAAGAATGGCAGGAGAAGGCAGGGAGATAAATCATGTAAATCTATCATGCTGTTTCCTGTGATCAGCTCTGATAAAAAGGTTAGGAAAGGAGACAAAACACAAAGGCTAAAATGCAACTTAGGGATTCTCCATGGATTCCAAGTGTCTACATTCTCCCTGTCATCTATTAGCAAAGAAAACCCAATGCTGGCTCTTTTGCTGTATAAAATAACCTAAGAGGTTCAGGGAATTTCTTCAGAACTGCCTCACCAATAGAATGGGAATTGTTACTTCTAGAATTTCCATTAGCCCTTTAAAATCCTTCAACATTCATTAAGGCCAAAGAGTTTTCACCTAATTTAGTCTGATGGGTATGTGAACAGAGTCTTTCTAGGGAATACAAACTCCCAAATTGTTCAGCTGGGAAGTAAGGAGGGAATTTATTACTCAAAATCAAAGGGAAATGAAGAGAGGCCAACCGGGAATTCATTACTCTCCTTCTTGGGTGGGGTAATGGGTTCCAGAGTCATTCTGTTACCTTAACTATGACCTCCTTACTTAGCATCTAAAAGCTTCTGGTGTTGGATGCAGCCAGCTAGGCATCTCTTCTAATGTAATAAAATCTGCTTCAGCAAAGCTTATACAGAGCCATCTCCAGACTCCAGAAATAATAGACTATAAATTACTGGATCTCCCATTTGATAAAATGAAGTGTAAGTTAGCACAGTCCTGAATGACCACTCTACATGCTATTCTGAGTGGCTCAAAGTGAACTTTGATACAAGGACTGGAGCGAGCACAAAGCAGAGCTAGATCTGGGATTAATTCGCTTAAGCCCAGCTCCTCACTACTCACCTATGAGTCCAGTTCCAGAACCCAAGTAGAGAATGGGGGAGCAAAGCTCCTAGCTTTTTCCCTACTGTCTGCATCTCTTTCACATTTCTTATCTTCTTACGAAGAAGCTAAACAGGCTCAATTAAAATAACTAAATGATTAAGCCCTATACAGACAATCTCCAGAGATTCACAAAACTGCATTCAAGACAGTTACAGAGACAACTCTGAGGATGACTTGATGTACCAGTGATTTACCATATTTGAGGCCATACAAACTTCCTGTCAAGGATCTGCCTATATCAACATGGGAACCAAGAACCAACCATTCAAATGGGCCCTGCTGCCAAGCCTCTTTATAATGCCATCTCTTCATATTGTTCCATTTAACAAAACTGTAGCCCATCATCTAACCTTAAATCCATTTGCCAATGATACAGAGCCAGAGTATGCTACTCCCTAGAGCAGGAAATCAACATGATGACCTACTAAACACCATTCAGAAGATGCTGAGACTCATGAATTACAATAGGAAAGAAAAGATAGAGAAGTAGTCAGCCAAGTACATGCTGTGCCAAAAGTGCACTACAACCCCCCACACCACTCTGCCTAATCCTAGCTGGGCTGACACCAACCTGATTAGACAGGCCAATAAGATCTCGAACTGAAACAGGAACTCCTGAACTGGGTTCTTTAGAACCCAGGAAGCAGCAGAGTAAATCATTAAAGACCAAGTAAGATCTTGAGGAGGTGAGGGAGGGTTTCAGATAAATGGAATGCTGGTAGAACACAGGGAGCAAAAGTTAACCTGAGCCCAGGTGGAACCTTGCTTACTAGAGTATTAAGCATGAGTTGGGACAACTATTCTAACCAGAGAAATTGACTCCAGTGAGGGCAGTTTGGCAACCCAAGGTATGGCATGCCTATGGCTGGCAAAATTCAGGGTGACTGAAGCAAAAGTTTCAGAACCATAAAGACTACAACGGAGGTAGAACACAAAATTCTCAAGAGATGAATCTTTGTTAAAAGTGAGGAAGAACTACATGGTGGTTTTCGATCTGTTGATGCCCAGCAAGAGTTCATACTGGCTATAAGCAGGGGTGCAGGCTGTAATCGCAGGAGAGGAGGTTCACAAAAATAATTCAGTCCTACAGCCCAAACTGTGTTCTCTACTAAAAGGAATCAAGGCCCCTAGAGAAATGGCTGACTCTATGTATGGTGCAGGATATAGATCCTGGAACATCTTTTTTTTTTTTGCCAGAAAGCCAGGAAACCATCGAAGTCCAACAGGATCACGTCAAAAGGCCATTGGAGTCAACTTGAAGAGATACTTATTAACCTAAGATGAGACAATATGAGCATCTAAAACAATTAATAGTGACTACAATGGGCTGAAACACATCAAATGCAAACAATAATCTATGAGTTCATAACCATATTCAGAAAAAAAAAAACTATTGGTCACTACAGTGGAGGTTACTAGGTCACTAACTCATTATTCTGAAAAATGACTTAAAATGGGAGGTAGGATGTAGAATTAGGTATTTATCCAGTTTCTCTTGTACAAACGTAAATGTTTAGGGAGATTGAGGTAGATGAAACAAATCTGGCAAAATGGAGATAACTGTTTAATCCAGGTGTTTGGTACATGGAGGTTCATTATATTTCTTTTCTGTATATTTTATATCTGAACCTCCTCCAAAGAAAAAAGCAAGATAGAATGTGAGCTAAGCAGCTTAGAGTTTAGGCAAGGCTTCTGCCTACAAGAGAGACTAGGATATGAGGTGTAATGTTAGTCCTGATGGGCCGAACCAACTGGAGGGATATACGGAGGTGCCAAGTTGCAGAGGTATCATGTTGCCCAGCACTTGATCTAGAATCCTAGATTCTAGGTCTGGTTGGTAGCAGGTTTACTAGGTGGTAGATCTGACGCTACCTATAGAACTTCCTTTGCAGTCATAATTAGCTCAGAAACTACAAAAGGGCCTGCTCTTGAAAATGGAGACTGTCCATTTCATGCTGCTATAACAGAATGCCACAGACTGCATAATTTAAAAAAGAAGAAGAAGAAGAAAGAAAGAGAGAGAAGGAAGGAAGGAAGGAAGGAAGGAAGGAAGGAAAGAAGAAAAGAAAAGAATTTCTTGCAGTTCTGGAGGCTAGGAAGTCCAAGGTCAAGGAACCTGCCTCTGGTGAGGGTCTTCTTGCTGCATCACCCCATGGCAGAAGGGCAAGAGAGAACGAAAGAGCAAGAGGGCAAGAGGGGCTGAATTCTCTTTCACAAGGGCTAGCAGAGAAGTATGCACAGGTTAAGGGAAAAAGTCACAATGAATCCTGTAGTGCAGACTACTTTATCAAAAGCAGCTCAAAAAAGATCTCATTAACCCCCCCAACTCATCTCCACCCACATCTAAAGAGCCACACACAGCACCACCAAAGGCAGCAGAATGAGAACAGCGTTCTCCTCTATAGACCAGCTGTGAGTATCCAGACAGACACCCGACCTCGACAGCTCCAGAGCAGCCCCAGAACAGCCCCTCCCTAACCACCACTCAAGTAACCAGCTGGGAAAGTATTCAGAAAACCCGCATCCTGACACACAACTGCCAAACAACTTAAACAGCAAAGAACAACCCATCTAAACAGCAATGCCGGCTGCCAGGAAAAGTTGTGTAGGGACAATGAGTAGAGGAAAAGCAGATCCCTTGGGGTCCACCAAGAGACCCAGTCTCTCAGCTTCAGCACTTCCAAATGCACAATCCATACACCTCTGGGGCCTGTGGATCTCCACCAGGCATACTGTCTCCTTCCATCTCCTCAAAGATAAAAGAGCAGGCAAGCTGGCCAGAAAACCACTCAGGGTATTACTCTTCAAAGAATCTTTATAGGGTCAAAGAGGAATGGGTCTACAGGCTATATGTATTCCCCAAAGATTTTCAGGATGATGTCAGAATCCCTTTCCAGATGTGTTTAACACTTTGTGGTCACTTGTATTCCTGCCACTGAGCGCCAGTGCTTTGCTCATTTGAACTGATTCCAGCTCACACTGACTCCAGCTTCCTGGATCTGATTACATTTAGCCAGGACTGTCATCCATACTGTACCCTTTCAAAGAGTCTTAAAACAGCTCTTCATCTACTCTTTCAAAACAAGTAATAATATCTGCCAAAGAACGGGGAAAAAAGATGCAGAAAAAGAATACAATTAGCATACTACCAAGAGACCAAAAAGTGAAGGGAGAGGAGAAACTAAAAAATTACATGTGGGCTCACACCTATTTCCAAAGCAGGGCTAATATCCTTTTGCTTGTGTCTAAGGCACCAATTTTAAACTGTTACTGGAAAAAAAA
>NW_016807278.1:1305547-1349084 GCF_001698545.2 Rhinopithecus bieti
GGAAGGAAGGAAGGAAGGAAGGAAGGAAGGAAGGAAGGGAGGGGAAAAGAAAAAAGAAAAGAAAAGAATTTCTTGCAGTTCTGGAGGCTAGGAAGTCCAAGGTCAAGGAACCTGCCTCTGGTGAGGGTCTTCTTGCTGCATCACCCCATGGCAGAAGGGCAAGAGAGAACGAAAGAGCAAGAGGGCAAGAGGGGCTGAATTCTCTTTCACAAGGGCTAGCAGAGAAGTATGCACAGGTTAAGGGAAAAGTCACAATGAATCCTGTAGTGCAGACTACTTTATCAAAAGCAGCTCAAAAAAGATCTCATTAACCCCCCCAACTCATCTCCACCCACATCTAAAGAGCCACACACAGCACCACCAAAGGCAGCAGAATGAGAACAGCGTTCTCCTCTATAGACCAGCTGTGAGTATCCAGACAGACACCCGACCTCGACAGCTCCAGAGCAGCCCCAGAACAGCCCCTCCCTAACCACCACTCAAGTAACCAGCTGGGAAAGTATTCAGAAAACCCGCATCCTGACACACAACTGCCAAACAACTTAAACAGCAAAGAACAACCCATCTAAACAGCAATGCCGGCTGCCAGGAAAAGTTGTGTAGGGACAATGAGTAGAGGAAAAGCAGATCCCTTGGGGTCCACCAAGAGACCCAGTCTCTCAGCTTCAGCACTTCCAAATGCACAATCCATACACCTCTGGGGCCTGTGGATCTCCACCAGGCATACTGTCTCCTTCCATCTCCTCAAAGATAAAAGAGCAGGCAAGCTGGCCAGAAAACCACTCAGGGTATTACTCTTCAAAGAATCTTTATAGGGTCAAAGAGGAATGGGTCTACAGGCTATATGTATTCCCCAAAGATTTTCAGGATGATGTCAGAATCCCTTTCCAGATGTGTTTAACACTTTGTGGTCACTTGTATTCCTGCCACTGAGCGCCAGTGCTTTGCTCATTTGAACTGATTCCAGCTCACACTGACTCCAGCTTCCTGGATCTGATTACATTTAGCCAGGACTGTCATCCATACTGTACCCTTTCAAAGAGTCTTAAAACAGCTCTTCATCTACTCTTTCAAAACAAGTAATAATATCTGCCAAAGAACGGGGAAAAAAGATGCAGAAAAGAATACAATTAGCATACTACCAAGAGACCAAAAGTGAAGGGAGAGGAGAAACTAAAAAATTACATGTGGGCTCACACCTATTTCCAAAGCAGGGCTAATATCCTTTTGCTTGTGTCTAAGGCACCAATTTTAAACTGTTACTGGAAAAAAAAAAAAAAAAAGAGAGAGAGAGAGAAAGAAAAAAGCAGGCCCAAATCTTAAAGTAAAACTTTCAGCATACAAAATAAGAATTGGTGACAATTCCATTCCCTGGTTATTTACCCTATAGACTGAAGAGCTGCCTCTGCCTCTAAGGATCAGGGCATTCTGTGTTTGATGGCAGAACCTAAGTTAGAATCCAGCACAATCCCTGACAAGTGAGAAGGACCTCAGGGTGAGTTGTCCTGACCTTGAGATTGCTTCTCTAACTCTTCAATTAAAAAAATATATAAGAGCTGGGCACGGTGGCTCATGTCTGTAATCCCAGCACTTTGGAAGGCTGAGGCGGGTGGATCACCTGAGGTCAGGAGTTGGAGAACAGCCTGGCCCACATGGCGAAACCCCGTCTCTACTACAAATAAAAAAATTAGCCAGGCATGGTGGTGGGCACCTGTAATCCCAGCTACTTAGGAGGCGGAGGCAGGAGAATCACTTGAACCCGGGAGATAGAGGCTGCAGTGAGCAGAGATCACGCCACTGTACCCCAGCCTGGGTGACAGAGCAAGACTCTGTCTCAAAGAAAAAAAAAAAAAAGAATCAAGTGGGAGATCCCCTCCTGCCACCTCAGTTGTTCGAACTCAGCTACTCCAGGTCGACCTTGTCCAGACCAAGGGCTCCCATGAGTGACAGTGAGGCAGATTTGATCACTTAGAGGGCTAAAGGTAATTTTACAAAACCTGAAGATGTACGAGGAGAATGCAGCTGCTGCTCAGAAAGTCCACTAGCCCAGCTTGAAAAGACATCATCTATAGAGTAATACCCAGTTCTCAATTCTAGGCCTCATAGTTTTGCTGAGTGTCTCAGAAAAATGCCCTAAACTTTTCTAGTCTTTCTTATTTTCCCCACCTAATGTAAGAAAACTAAGCTAAAATAAATTTTGTCACCAAACCAAAATGAAGCTCTCCAGGTGGTATGGCTACTATACTCAGGAGACGTGAACTTCCCTTAACCCAAAAATAGCTATCTAGAAGTCAGCATCCTCAGAGTACATTTCAGATACAAACTAGAAACATGTCAGTGTAAACCATGAAAGTCCAGAGCCATTGCTTGAGTAAACCTAGATGCAGCAAAACCATGGACTTTATGCATGACTGTTATTGTAAGAGAGGCCGCAGGGAGTAGAATTAAATATGACACTTTCTTGACATATGATCAAAGCTCCTTCTAAACTCAATTTGGGGCACCATATATCACAAATCAGACAGCAAGAAATTAAGCAAAATGTAAGTCTTTTTTTATGCCATCCCAATTACATCTTGGTCAGTTCACAAACATGTTCCAGCAAATGCTGGAAGAGTTTTTCTCTCTTTAGGAGTCCTCTCTCATTTTACCCTGTTTAACAAAAGACCTCACACACTTAGAAAGAGGATGGAGGCAGGCCAGCTTCAGGACATGCTGCACGGGGAGGAATGACTGTCCCAAAGAGTGAGCTCTACACCCCTCTGACAAATCCACAATAGACCAGCTACACACAAATGCCTGAAATAAGGAAGTCCATCAAGAAAATGAACAGTTGGCGAGATCAAGGCTTCTGGCCCAAAGGGCCTGCAGCTGGTCTGGCCATTCATCAAAAAATCTGAATTTAAATGGAGACATTTGACTGTGACATGTAAGAAAAGAACTGGAGTGACAAAGGGTCTTGATTTTGGATTTTGGTTTCCTTTCCACCCTACACATCTGCCATTGGAAGAGTGAGAGTGCCTGTGGTGCTCCTGACACATCTGGGGTAGTTCCCATTCACAGTGCTCACCCTTTGGGATTTCCACACATTATGCTAACCTAGAATCGTCCATCTATGCTAACCTAGAATGTCCAGATAAAAGCTCCTGTTTTAGAGACTGGAGAGAAAATTGTCAAATCTGAAAGCCCACGAACTGTCTCAGCCAGGGGGAACACATGTAGGAAAGACTACAGAATCAGATGTCAGAAGCCTAATTTCAGATTGACCCCTACAGATTTATGACTGTGAGTAATTCACTTACTTTCTCTAGGCTCTGTTATTCTCTTTTTTTTTTTTTTTTTTGAGACGGAGTCTCGCTCTGCCGCCCAGGCTGGAGTGCAGTGGCCAGATCTCAGCTCACTGCAAGCTCCGCCTCCCAGGTTTTACGCCATTCTCCTGCCTCAGCCTCCCGAGTAGCTGGGACTACAGGCGCCCGCCACGTCACCCGGCTAGTTTTTTGTATTTTTTAGTAGAGACGGGGTTTCACCGTGTTAGCCAGGATGGTCTCGATCTCCTGACCTCGTGATCCGCCCGCCTCGGCCTCCCAAAGTGCTGGGATTACAGAGCTACCGCGCCCGGCCTGGCTCTATTATTCTCACATCAATAATGAGAAAAGAGGACCAAACAGTCCCCCAGATCCCTTCCAATCGTAACATCTTCTGACTTTATGATTAAAGAGTGGTACTAATAAGGCTAAATCTGTGGCTTAACCCCAATAGGAGTCTTCTCGGATTATACTAAGAAAACTATTCCACACAGACAGAGCCACTCTGACCATGTCCCTCTCTACACCAGCCATCATACAGATATGTGCCAATGGTATGGGAAGTCCTTTTTACAGAGGACATTGACTGATTAAGTAATAGGCTGATTTATTCATTCAACCAACAAATATTTACTAAGCACCTTCTAGGTATTTAGGGATACAACAGAACAAAACAGACAAAATCCCTTCCCTTATGGAGCTTACATTTTAGTGAAGGAAGAGGGGAAGTCAGATATCAAATAGGAAATATGAAGTGGGGTATGTTTTATGCAGAGTAGCCTAGAGGTTCTTGATAAGGTTGCTTTTTTTTTCTTTTTCTTTCTTTTTTTTTAATTATACTTTAAGTTCTGGGATACATGTGCAGAATGTACAGGTTTGTTACATAGGTACACATGTGCCATGGTGGTTTGTTGCACCCATCAACCCATAATCTACATTAGGTATTTCTCCTAATGCTATCCCTCCCCTTGCCTCCCACCCCCCGACAGGCCCCAGGTGTGTGATATTCCCCTCCCTGTGCCCATATGTTCTCATTGTTCAACTCCCACTTATGAGTGAGAACATGCGATGTTCGGTTTTCTGTTCCTGTGTTAGTTTGCTGAGAATAATGGCTTCCAGCTTCATCTATGTCCCTGCAAAGGACAAGAACTCATTATTTTTTATGGCTGCATAGTATTCCATGGTGTTTACGTGCCATATTTTCTTTATCCAGTCTATCATTGATGGGCATTTGGTTAGTTCCAAGTCTTTGCTATTGTGAATAGTGCTGCAATAAACATACACATGCATGTGTCTTTATAGTAGAATGATTTTTAATCCTTTGGGAAAGGCCTTTGATAAGGTGACTTTTGAGCAACAATCCAAAGCAGTGAGAGAGTGAGCCATGCAGACACTATGGGAAGAATGTTCCAGGCAGAGGGAACAGCAAGGCCCTGAGACAGGACAGGGTCAAGCATGCCTGGCATGTTAAAGGAAACACCATGAGCCCAGTGTTTATTAAGAGGAGAAAGAGCAGGAAAGTAGTAGGAAACTCAGTGAGACAGATAGTAGGAGCCAGATCATATAAAAAATGGAAAGTCACTGGAGGATTTGAACAGAGGGGTAAACATGATCTGAATTCCATTGTAAAAGGATTGTTCTAGCTGTTACATTGAGAGTAGACTGAAGGAGGCAAGAATGGAAACAAGGAAACCAGTTGGGAAACTACTGAGATAATCCAGGTGAGAGATGATGGCAGATGGGCCCAGGGCAACAGCAGTGAAGAGTAAAGAGGGACAGAGTCTAGGATATATTCTGAAGTTGAATCAATAGGACACTGGAGGACAGGACAATCTTGGAAAATCTTGGGACTACTGCAGAACCTAATGAAGCTAAACGGCACTAAAGTCCAACATCCGCTGTGGAATCCTAAGACTAGGGATTTTTTCATCTCTGTCACCTAGTATCCAACCCAGTACTTCGCACATAATGAGGATACAAAAAATCTTGAATGGAATAAATGCAGAACTGAATATATTCAAAGCCAAAAGATGTGCAGTTTGATAGGTCATTGGGAGACCAAAAAGCATCCGGTAGTAGACATATTTCACCAACAATGAATACCCCTCCCCTGAGTGAATCTATTTATTTTTATTAAAAGTTCCTCTTTATAACTTATTTCACAGTAGTAAGCAATGACGCTGACAACTTCAGATAATACAGCTAAGAATCTGAACAACCTGGCCATTTCCCTGAGAGGCCAGATGCAGTCACCAAACCTTACACCACCTCAGCAACTCCCATCTAAAATACAGGGACAAATATTACACAAACAGTAAGCTCATGTTCTTACAGATACTAAATCATGAGGGTAACTAAAAAGGTATGCTTATGAATAATAATATTATAATAAACAAGGAATAAAATAAGCCAAATCTATACTATTCCTACAGGAGAAGCTAATGGGCTACCCTTGAATGTGCTCCACTTCCTCTGTGAAGTTGAGAACAAAAATGTCTAGATTTTTTTTTCCCAATAGCACTGCTCTGAGAAAGGTGACAATTCCCAACTGCAGAAGCTCCTCGGTCAAGGTGACTCTTGAGAGTCCCAAAGTTCTTAACCCACAAAGACTGACAATGTACAATATATAGAAGCAGAAAACTGAGCATAGGAAAAAGGGTACATTATAAACTACATTCTGGCAGCAGTTTCCTGTTAGTCGTTGATCATCTTGAAGGGCTAAATTAAAACCCAACATTAATCAGGCAGTAGGTGTAAAAAACATCTTATTTACCAAAATAGAAAAAGGAGGAAGAAAAATAAGACATGTAAAGTGTTTGAGATCAAATTACATTGTAAGGGAAGCTGCAATATTTGGGAGACCAAGATCTAGATAGATTCATCAGCTGAGTTGGAAATCATTTGATGTGACCTTGGACTAATTATTTAATTTCTGTGCCTCTGTCTCCCATCCGTGCCTGAGTCTCCCTTCAATGTGAAGGAGAACAAATGATTTCAGCCCCCTCCTACCTTAACAGGGATGTTATGAGGCTGAGATCACCTCTCTGGTAGCTCCAGGGGTTCCCTGCAGAAAGGCACTCCACAAACCGAGGACACTGTCTTTAGTAGGATAATTAAGGATCTGGCTGCTCTTAGAAACACCCCCACAGTATGGAGGCTCCCTCTCCCTGGCATCATTTGGCTTCAGAGTTGGGCAACCAAATATGCCTACATAACATGACAAACTCAGGGTTTGGGGCCAGCATCTTGACAAATACTGTCAGGAGCCCTAGATGCGAATCCATTCTCACATATATAATAACTATATTCAAGTGTTTAATAAATATTTAGTAATGCTTTTAAGTCACCAGTATCTTCACAGAAATGACCATACTGTTGCCCATCTATTAGAAGAGATGGTGTTCAAGGTATGAAGTAGTAGAAGGTTTGTTTGTGATCAGGAACCCCTGGGCAAGTTAAGATCCTCAATTTCCACCTCTATAGGTGGAAGTATAGGCCTAACAATACTAAGGATTAAAAGTGAAATGCTGCTGGCGCAGCTCTGGGCTCACAGAAGCAGCAAAACAAGCACTAAAGCCCTCCTCCCTCCCACAGTTCTGCTCAATAAATAACAAGTGCTGTTAATTCTTTAATTGTGGATCCGAGGAAAATGAAACAGGGTTCATCCATAAACATCTTATCCGCCTTGATTCCCCTGTAACTCCTCGCTTGGAGCAGAGTAAACAAGCTGAACTTTAATTAGGATCATAACATAGAAATGATCCTAGGTAAGCCAGGCTCATAAACTCCAGACAATTGGGAGGAGACTGGTTTTTAATGGACTGCTCCATACCTGGCCTAGTCAATGAGAGAAGCAGACCCAGTCCTTTGTCCCAGCTTCCCAAAGAAATCCATTAGCCAGGCCCACATAGCTTCAGTTTGGATGTGGGGTCAGAGGCTTTCTATTCCGGTGATTGTGGTCTAAGAATAGAACTCCCAAACACAAGGCAAATGGATTCACAAGAATTGTGTTCATCTACTATCCACGTTACCATCTGAGGACTATTTAAAGCACAAGGCCAGAAAGCCCCTCTCTGAATGGGAGGACCAACAAGGGGAAACAGGCAGGGCATGTTTTTAATATAGTTCTGCTACAACTTGCAAATATAGTGCAACTTGTAGAGCCCCAGTCTGGATGCCAGGATCTTGAGATACACATCCATCCCCAACAGCTCAGATATCTCACTTGGCTCCCTGTCAACCATTGAGCAAGGAATGTCAAGTCCATTTGACAAATGGGCAAGTGGGAAGCATGGAGGGACAGATTTACACAGTGCTAAGTCCACTGCTAATAACAGAAACAGCTAAAGCTGATTGTGTGCTTCTACATGCCAGGCCCTTACTAGACATGTCACCTTCACTCACTCTAACTTCACAACTTCCCTATAAGATAGCTAGTTATTTTGTGCACATTTAGCAACAAGAACACTGAGGTTCTGGGAGATTAAGCAATTTACTCTCATGATAAAACATGTGGCGCAGCTAAGATTTGAACCCAGGTCTCTCTAACACTAGCACTTATTTGGGGTTTTGTTTGTACCATGCTACTTCTCTTGGTTTCTTTCTGCTAACTGCTAACTTAAGAATGCAAGGAACCTATAATCCAAAACCATACTCTAAACATTAAATCTCATAACTTGTAACTTACGTCATCAATTTGGTGAGCAAAGAGAATTAAGTAGTCCAGGGCCAACAGCAGAGTCTTCAGGGACAGATACCAGATCACAACTCCAATTAGGTGGGCTAAACAGATAAATTCCACATCAAAGGAACCTTTACTAGGAAAAAATCACGTGACCTTCAGCCTCTGATAAGCCTTCATCTCATCATTTCTCCTGTCCTGACACCCCTACACTTCAACTAGCTTCAAATATTCTGTATCCACACCAAAGACTGATTCAGCACTTTGCAATCACAAACCCAAAGGCAAGTTCCCTGCGATTGCATCAGTATGAAGATTTTATTTTGCAAAGCTACTTCCCTGACCAGCCTCCCTGCCGCAGACCTCTTCAAATTTCCCAGATTAAGAACACATTCGAAGTGACAACTCCAGGCCTTACCATGTTCAACAAACTGGTCACAATGTGTCAGATGAAGGGCAAGATCAATTCTCTGGGCCTCTTGCATCTACATCTCTTATAGAAAGTTACCATCATCAAAACCTTTAGCATCACTCAAATCATCAACAATAATTAAAAGAAAAATAACACATACACACACACAAATTAGTAGCAAAGATAAGACAGTACAAGTAAGTGTGACACAGTCCAAACCAAGCTGGGCACATTCTCACAATCCCTTGGAAATAACTTTACCTGAAGGCTATGTGACTCATTTAACTCAGCACTAAGATGGAAAGGTCTAGGGCTCTACAGAAGCCCCCGGTAGGGAAGTGACTGAGGTCTGTGCTGGTGAAGGATGTGCCGTGTCGCTGGGTTCTGAGCCCGGGTGGTCGGTGGGTGGGATGGAGGCAACCTTGGAGCAGCACTTGGAAGGCACAGTGAAGAATCCCTCCATTGTTGGAGTCCTGTGCACAGATTCACAAGGACTTAATCTGGGTTACCGTGGGACCCTGTCAGACGAGCATGCTCGAGTGATATCTGCTCTAGCCCAGCAAGCAGCTAAGCTAACCTCTGACTCCACTGACATTCCTGTGATGTGTCTAGAATCAGATAATGGGAACATTATGATCCAGAAATATGATGGCATCACAGTGGCAGTGCACAAAATGGCCTCTTGACGCCTCATATCTGTTCTTCAGCAGCCTGTCACAGGAACTCGATCCTACCTATGTTAATTACCTTATAGAACTACTAAAGTTCCAGTAGTTAGGCCATTCATTTAATGTGCATTGGACAGTTTTCTATTTATTTGAGAGTCAATTGCTTTCTAATGCTCTATGGACCGACTATCAAGATATTAGTAAGAAAGGACCATGTTTTGAAGCAGCAGGTCCAGGTCACTTTGTATACAGAATTTTGCTATATTCAATAAATCTGTTTGGAGGAAGGAAAAAGCAAACAAGTCCCTGGTAGGAAAACTTCATGCTTTTCCAAGCCAGGTCTCCAGGGCCTGGCTCTGACATGGTTACCACTTCCACAGAGAAGTTGACAACAACTGGTCACATTCTTTTCTCTACCCTATTCCTCCCCATCAGGCGAAGACAGCTAACTGCTATGTATCTTATCTAAGGAGGCTAACTTGCAGCAATGATGTGGCACGACAAATGAGAAGTATGGGGATCTTGAATAGTCAAAGTACACAGTTAACATGAAAAAGAACAGGCTGTTCACCAAGTTAACAGTTGTCAAGTCAAGTCCACAGCCAGTATTTTCCCCATATTCATTTCTTATAAATCTATATCATCAGGAGAGACAGTGAAATGAGGCTCTAAGCTTCCATGCACCAATTTTAAAGGAAAAAAATGTCTTTTCTTCTAAGAGGGGCGCCCTAGCTATAACCTCTTTTGAGGTGGTTGAATGGACTTGGTGTTCTGAGTAAAAAAGAAAAAAAACAAAAAACAAAATTTTTTTTTCCCATTTAGAGAAATGGAGAAATTAAATGGTTTATATACAGACCCGATCCCTTTCATAGAGTTCGCTTGGAGGTAATACCACCAATTTCAGGCCCTCTTTGAAGAAATACCATCTCATGTTGGGTTCTAATTAAAGATACGCTGTTTTGCCGGGCGCGGTAGCTCACACCTATAATCCCAACACTTTGGGAGGTCGAGGCGGGTGGATCACCTGAGGTCAGGAGTTTGAGACCAGCCTGGCCAACCAGGTGAAACCCTGTCTCTACTAAAAATACAGAAATTAGCTGGGCATGGTGCAGGCACCTGTAATCCCAGCTACTCGGGAGGCTGAGGCAGGAAAATCACTTGCACCTAGGAGGCAGAGGTTGCAGTGAGCTGAGGCTGCACCATTGCACTCCAGCCTGGGTGACGGAGCATGACTCCATCTTAAAAAAAAAAAAAAAAAAGTTTTAAAACATTAACCTGTAAGTTGTCAATATTAAATAATAAGCATTTAGGGTAGGGGCTGGATGTATAATACTAAGTCAAGGAAGTTCAAAATACAGATCATTCAGTAACAGTGGTAGTGACAAAAGAGATCCTGGCTAATGCTACCACCATCCTAATCCTGTGGGAAAATGCCACCTGGAAACATTTCTATCAACCACACCATCAGATAGGGAAGCTGAGTAATTGGTCCAATTGCCAGACATTGACATATTCAAATCAATTAATCAGTAGTCACCAAGTGACTAAAAAATGGACGACACTCCGCTGTGTGCTACAGTATACATCAGGCATTTCTAGTCCTAGTCCTGCTCTTTAACTTTCAAAGGCAGATCAGGTTCAACCTTAATGTGAAAGAATAAACAATAAATCAGAGAGCATTTATCATAAATTGCCAAAGAAGGTTTAGTCCAGTCAGCCAAGGTACCCCACTATTTCTCAAATGCTAAACCCACTCAGAATGAGAGGAGCTGCTCCATCAACCAAATAGATCCAGATTGTCTCTATGGAAGAAGCAGCACAGCTGAGAAGCCCACTGCTCAAGACTACATCTGCCCTTTCTCTCTAGATTCCTTAGAAAAGAGAGCCACCCCCTCCTCCATCTCAGTCTGAGATGCACCAAGAATGAAACTTTCTACAAAAGAGGAAGGTCTGAAGGACACTAGCAACTGTCATGAGTTTCCCTATGACTCGAAGCCTCTTGGCTCTAGCATAGGGCAGCCGTAGTCCACATTCAGAAGCATCTTGTTTCCTGTTCTCTAGGTTAGAGCCCCAGCTAAGAATAGCACCCCATTCATGCTGCTGTGTACACATCCTTTTCACTTGCTATTTTCTCTCACACATGCATGAAGCCCGGGTCTTGTACATTCTCCAAGGTAAATGCAAATATTTATAAATGGGCACAAAGCAGCAGTTTTATTCCCTGTCCAGACTACAAAAAGGCACTACCCAGAAGAATTCCACGCCAGAGCTGAGTGACACAGGAATAGCTGGGCCACAGGCTCCCTCTCTGAAGTTCCAAATAGAGACTCACACTCAGAAATAGTAACCTAGTGGAAATACATATAGGATGCCCAGTACCTGTGCAGAACTTCACCTCTGTGCATGACCTAAACTTAAAGAAAACCAGAAGTCTGTAAAATTGATCTCTTTTTATTACATGGAATCACGTGAAATTATCAACAAAATGGTAATGTCATATGATTTAACCTAATAGAATCCTAAAAAGCAAATCAGGCATTTAGTTAACAAACAAGAAGGCAAAATCCATTGTTTCACAGGTGGCTCCACTATGGAACACATTGTAAGACAGGCCTAGCATTATTAAGAAGCATCTATTTGCTCATGGTTCCATGTCTATATCCATATTTGTTCCTGGCCCTCAAGAGACATGGTACAGGCAAGTGAACAGGCAAATACCACACAGTATGGAAACTACTACTCTACAGAGAAGCACAAAATAAGAACCCTATATATAACTCAATTATAACATTTCTCAATGACACTGAATTCTGCCTGGTTGTTTGTATGTGAGCCTCACTAGTGAGATGATGCACGCTCAGAGGCAGGAACCCTATTTATTTGTCTTTAAATCCCCAGCATACAGCACAGTTCTTGCACACAGTCAATGCTAAATGATGTTTTTCCAAAGACTCAATGACTTAGAGGCCAAGTAGCCTCTGTAAAAAAGAGGTGAGTAGTGACATTTCCATTAATAACTTTCAGGTTTTTGGCCGGGCACGGTGGCTCAAGCCTGTAATCCCAGCACTTTGGGAGGCCGAGACGGGCGGATCATGAGGTCAGGAGATCGAGACCATCCTGGCTAACACGGTGAAACCCCGTCTCTACTAAAATACAAAAAATTAGCCGGGCGAGGTGGCGGGCGCCTATAGTCCCAGCTACTCGGGAGGCTGAGGCAGGAGAATGGCGTGAACCCGGGAGGCGGAGGTTGCAGTGAGCTGAGATCCAGCCACTGCACTCCAGCCTGGGAGACAGAGCAAGACTCCGTCTCAAAAAAAAAAAAAAAAAAAAAAAAAAAAAATCAGGTTTTATATTTTAGACCAGACTATTAATTATAGCACTGGAAAGAGAATAACAGACTCCTGATTACAGAACTACAAAGAAAAGCAGCCAGGGGGTGGCGGTGGGGAGACTATATAATCAAAATAAATCTGAAAATATAGACTAAAGTCTGCCTCTAACTGGGAGTATGGCAGCATCTTTTTGTCTCTCAATTTAATCTCTTTTTATTTCAACTGATTTTCCTTACAAGTACAACAGAACCGTCAAGTGCAAAAGGTGTAAAGGCGTTCTGCAAACAAAAGCAAAGGGGACAAACCCAACCACCACAGCTCAGGTGTGAGGGGTACCACGTGTCTTTTGGAAAAGAGTGTCCACCGGGGGATGGGGGAAGATGGGCACTATTGCCCTCTAGGAACTAGGATGCCTTTTATGAGTTCAAAAAAAGCCAAAAAAAATCAAATTCATATGGATACCAAGATAGGTAATTAAATGTTGAATTAAAGTGTCAACACGAGAGCAGAGATTAGGCTGACTGCCAGGTGGTCAGAGTTGAAAGAGAGAAAACACACATACACACAAACACACACGCAAACTCCTCCCAGAGTTAAAAAATAATAATAATAATAATAAAAAGTCATTTGGGTCACCTTTTAAACCCATAGAGCAATCATTTCTAAAAGAAACAGTAGGTACAAAACTAACCTCAAGAAAAACCCTCATCTGTCAAAGCTGAATATTCTGACGCAGGTTCAAGAAGTCTTGCCCTCCCATCAAATAACCAAAGCTTTGGGAAAGGGCAGCACAGAGCTCTCCCTAATATGAAATTTTTTATCTCTACATTAACTTCTAAAGAGACACTGACCCAAGCACCATACTGTTTGGAAGTAGAAGTCTTTATCCTAATGAATTGATCTCATCAATTTAGCTGCACATTTGATCCCAAGACCCTTTGTGGACCTGATAACCCTGGGGAGGCCCTTAAGTGAAGCTGTCCCTAGGGTGGCCCACTTCATCACAGTGACCAGCAGACAGGAAAAGGGCCACTGGGGAGATTCTTATTTTATTATGTAAGTCAGAGGAAGTCACGTTTAGCTCCTCTGCTCTATTGCAGCATCCTTATTTCTACTCGGTACAACAAGCAGATGTAGAAAAGGAAGTCTGTCTGCATAAATGAAAACAAAAGGGGTAGCCACTCCCATCTGATGGTAGGTGGTCCTCCACGACTACCTAATTACGAACACCCACAGTTAAGTTTCTCTCTCTCTTCTTCTCTCTCAAACCCATTTCTTTTGTTTTTTAGGGGTTTTGTTGTTGTTGTTGTTGTTGTTAGCTTATTTCTGAGACAGGGTCTTGCTCTCTTACCCAGGTCAGAGTGTCGAGGCATGATCACAGCTCACCGTAGCCTCCACCTCCCGGGCTTAGGTGATCCTCCGGCCTCAGCCTCCCAAGTAGCTGGGACAACAGGTGGGCACCACCAAGTCCAGCTCATTTTTAAATTATTTGTAGAGATGGTGTCTCCTTATGTTTCCCAGGCTGGTCTCAAACTCCTGGGCTCAAGCAATCCACCCACCTCAGCCTCCCAAAGTGGTGGGATTACAGGTGTGAGCCACAGCGCCAACCCAAACCCATTTCAATTTACTTCCAAGGAATGGAAGAAGTGCAAACGTCAGGTTCAGCAGCCCTATGGGAAAAGCACAGGCTTTAGAGGCAGACTTTGGGATCCTGGATCCCAGTTTCTAGGACCTGTGTGACCGCGAGCACGTATCTTAATTTCTGAGCCTTAGTTTCCTCACCTCTGAAAAGAGGACAATAATATCCACCTCACTAAGGTGGTGTGGGATAGTTGCTATGTTTGTTTTGATTTTGTTTTTAGGCCTCTAAGGCCAGAGGTTTTGTGAGTGCCGGATGACTTAATTTCTAACTCAGGCAAGCAGAAACCGGATATGAAACTGAAGAAGACTGACATCCACATATGGCCTAGACATGAACAAATTCTGCTTGCTTGCATGCATGCATGGCTAGGATGCTAGCATTTCAAGGAGCCAGCTCCATGAGTTTATAGCCAAACTGGAGAACCATTCTATAGTGATGAGTACAGCACATTTCCACAGACATGCTCAACAGCTCTGCAAAATTCTCTCCCTAGTCTAGAATTCCTGAGTTGGCCAACTCTACACAATTGTTCTCAATAAAACCCAAAGACTGCCAAGACCAGTCAAGGTCTTTTTTTTTTTGTGATACGTTGTCTCTGTCGCCAGGCTGGAATGCAATGGTGCAATCTCAGTTTGTTGCAACCTCCGCCCCCTGGGTTCAAGCAGCTCTCCTGCCTCAGCCTCCTGAGTAGCTGGGATTACAGGCACACACCACCACGCCCAGCTAATTTTTTTGTATTTTTAGTACAGACGGAGTTTCACCATGTTGGTCAGGCTGGTCTCTAACTCCTGACCTCATGATCCGCCCGCCTTGGCCTCCCAAAGTGCTGGGATTACAGGCGTAAGCCACCGTGCCCGGCCCAATGTCTTTCTTTTTAAGGAACATAAAGTAACTCGAAAAAGACCCAGAGAATTCATTCTAACATGAAATCAGTCTTGCTAATAAAGTTACTTCCTCTATCAAAATCTATACTCTTCTCAAGATACCTGTCAAAAATTGTAACTGCTGCAGACATGTGGAAAAACTGGCTACACAGCAGCATAAACTCCCTCTGGCTAAAAGTACATCAAAATCTTTTCATTTGGCTGAGAGCAGTGGCTCATGCCTATAATTCCCAGCACTTTGGGAGGCTGAGGCAGGCGGATCACCTGAGGTTGGGAGTTCAAGACTAGCCTGGCCAACACGGTGAAACCCCATCTCTACTAAAAATACAAAAGTTAGCCCGGCATGGTGGCGCATGCCTGTAGTCCCAGCTACTCGGGAGGCTGAGGCACAAGAACTGCTTGAACCCTGGAGGCGGAGGTTGCAGTGAGCCAAGATCATGCCACTGCATTCCAGCCTGGGTGACAGAAAAAGACTCTGTCTCAAAAAAGAAAGAAAAAAAATCTTTTCATTTAACTTCCAGGTCAGGGTGTCTTTATATCAATTTAATGCCAACCACAATACTAGCTACTACTCTTCTTTGGGGAAGGGGGACTAAAGAAGGTGGCCTCCAACTGCTTTCTCTTTCTCTTTGCTGCTGCCTCCTTCCAACCTACAAAAAAGGGAAGAGTCTGACATTCAGAATGAACCTTGCAAAGAGATTCTGTTTGCCAGCCCACAGGCATTTTGTTTGTTTGATTTGTTTTTCTGCTGTTGCCACTGCTGTCACCTTCCTGACCAAGAGGCCCACAGATTAGCACTTTTTTAGATTCATTTCTGGCAGTGAGTGGATTTGTAAAGATTGCATTTGTAGTATCTGCTGGGTCCCAAAAGTGTGGAAGTACAAAAGACCATAGGCTTCTCTTAAATTCAGCTCAGAACCAACCCCATGCCTCAGCTGGAAAAATTACTTCCATCAACGTTGCTCCCAAATGGAGCCCTTCCACCCTCTGCCCAGCTTCCAGCCCAGGCCCTGAGACCCACACAGCTGTTTGTTTTGGCACCTGCAAGCAGCTTGTTCACAAGCATCCAGACTACAGAGCAAGAGAAGTTTCAGAAGGGCCCTCCAACAAGGGAGTGGCCTGGGAAGAAAGTGACAGGCAGGGTCTAATGTCCCATAGTAGCTTGTTTTCACTGCCACTTTGGCTTTACCTACCATGGCCAGAAGCTATTCAAACACTCTGCCCAATGCCCAGTCACAGGATCCTATTAATTCTCTGGAATCAACAGAGTACCTACCCTGGTTCCCAGAAAGCCAAAAGCAAGTGTCAGTTTCTCCCTCTAGGCAGTCTCTAGACGTAAGGGTTCCTTTCACCCCGCCTAGAAGGGCCCCCAACCCTGAAAATAAGAAGCAGCACTATGAAAACAAACTACCCATTTCTCAACTGTTCAAAGATTAGACCTTGTACCACCTCCTTGCTGTCTCCCAAAGAGTCCTCATCTAAAAATGGAAATAATAACACAACATGCCTTGCTGTGTCTTCTGAAGACCCCTGAAGGGCTATGGATATGAACTAAGATAACATACACTTAGCATACTGCCTGGCACATTGTAAGCAGTCGATAAATATTACTTAGTACTGATATGATTTTTATTATTCTAAGAATGAGTTTTAGTTATTATTAAAAGAGTAATCTTCCTAAAAGACACATTGTTCCAATCCAAGCCCAAAAGCTCCACAGTCAATTTTCAGTTTCTCATGCAAACACAAGGAACCAGTATGGCAAAAATCCTAAACAATAGATACTCTATAGGTTCTCATTTGGATTTTGAGTACATTATGTAATACACACATATATCCATCTATTCAATAAAGAGCTGTTTGGCACCAACAAATATATAGCACTGAACTAAGTATATGTGTGTATGGTACATGATACATGAATATATACATACATGTACACATATAATTAAAAGATACATTCATATATATGTGTATATATATATATATATATATATATATATATAGTTAGTACTTCTGAGCACCTACTATAGACCAGACGCTATATCAGGAGACACTGGAGATACCCAGATAAGTAAGACAAGGGCCCTGCCATCCGAAAGCTTATAGTCTAACAGAAGAATTATGATAACAGGTGCTAAGATAAAATTCCCATAGCAATCAGTGGATGCAAAAAGGAGAGAGATATACAGGTGATACTTTCTTAACTGACTTGCCAACTTACGTGACATACTTCAACTACTCTTCAAAATAAACTGGCTAAGTTGCATAGCACACTGGAGGCTGGTTGTGTATTACTCACATTTACTCCCACCAGCCAGGTTGGCTGCTTCAGGGTCAGTAGTTAGTTCATAATAGGTATACTTGTTATTTTAATTACATATTAAATTATTATATAATACAAACCAGTGAAATGTGAGTGTAAAAATAGATATTTCTATGAAAGAGGTTGAATGCTTGGAAAAAACTTGAAGGCAAGTTGGTAAAAAAAAAAAATGCTGCTGAATTAGATATGGGCAAGACAACAGTAAAAGGTTGTAGTAGCAGAGCTTAAAAATCTGGAGGAACTCTGCCCTTCATTTCTCAAATGTATTTCAGAACTTGGTTCACTTAAACTGAAACTGGAAATCACAGATCAAATGTTAAGTGTATAATTTATGAAAGAAAGTCAAAGAACTCTACTTGAAGGACCTATACTTTAAGAAAAGCCCTGGCCCACATAAAAGATTTGTGAATATGTGTACATTTAATTTTTTTTTTTTTTTTTTCCTGAGACAGGGTCTCACTCTTTCGCCCAGGCTGGAGTGCAGTGGTGTGATCTCGGCTCACTGCAACCTTTGCCTCCCAGGTTCAAGCGATTCTCGTGCCTCAGCCTCCCGAGTAGCTGGGATTATGGGCACCTGCCACCCGCCTGGCTAATTTTTGTATTTTTTTTTTATAGAGATGGGGTTCAACATGTTGGCCAGGCTGGCATTTACATATTTTTAAGTTAAAATAAAATGCTAACTGGATGATGACGTGTGCCTGTAATCCCAGCTACTCAGGAGGCTGACTGTAGGATGGCTTGAGCCTAGGAGTTAGAGACCAGCTGGAGAAATCACAGAGAGACCCTGTCTCAAAAAAATTAAAATAAATAAAATGCTAGAGAATTGTTTTGTCTTCGTTTTTAAAGACTCTCTGTTTTAACTGACTTTTGGAATTAACTGACCAATTACTAGTCCAATTGACCCAAATAAGAAGGTGTTTCCAGTATACCTGCCTATTTCTCAGTTTGATAGCAAAATGAGTTTATATTCACGTAGCTCAATCCAACCAGGTAGCAGAAAAGGCTGCCCTGGGATTTTATAAAATAGACCTGTTAAATACTTCTCAAGTAGATCAAGTGCAGGTGGAATACTAAATTTTAGCCGTATTTCAAAAGACTGAGATGCTAATGCCCGTGAACATGAGCTATACACTAACTACTCATGGCCTGAAGCACAGCCCAAAAGGTGAAGGATGTCCCAAATGCCACCTCAGTTTTGGTCACAGGTCTGGATACACACTTAATGGTTGATCCAAGCAACTGATGTTCCAACTTGACATGCGATGCTATCTCTGGAAAAAACAGTGTCACAGGTGTTGAGAAAAGGTACAAGTACCAACTATCAAAGAGGAGTAAGATCCCTTCCCAAAACCCCTTTATAGTCAGTCTAATACCTTTTGGTTTATTTGCCTAGAATGCTGGACTTCTATACCACATAACAAGATTCCACACACTGACATCATTAGCTTCTCACCAGTGTTCTGCCATCGAGATGCAGTTGGTCAAGAGAAGCAGCAGAGTCTCATGTCAAGAGAAGTCTGCAGCAGCAGAAAGACAAGTAAAAAGGGAGACCTCAGTGGAATTTGAGTCACCTGACATTAGTCTTAGATATTTAAAATACAGAGAATCCCACTGATGGAGGAGAGAAAAATAACCTTTTTTTTTTTCTTTAAAGACAGGCATTGGTATGAGTGAAAGGAAGAGAACTGGGGAAGCCTTTGTATATGGAGAGCTCAGTTTATTTTTATTCTCTGCCAATAGAGGCAAGGTAATTCTATAAGCATCATCTAACTTTCTCACTAGAAGCAAAATAGAGTAAGTCGTTAATGCCTCGCACTCTAAACTTCCAACTCCAGAATCACTTGTTTTTTCCCCGAAAATTAAATTGATTTTTACAGAATGGTATACCCAAATGTGTGATTTCAAAGGCAGATCCCAAAACTGATGGGATCCTCAATGAGAGAATGAGGAGGCATTCTCAGTTTCAACTTCAACTTATTTTCTTCATTAGGGGTAGGCCTAGATGACTTCAAAAATCCCTCTCTTTCCCAAAATCTATGATTTCAAAGAAACGAAAGGAAATGAGTTTTAACTATAGCTGTCAAATTTTATGTCAGGTATCAGCAAGAAATTCCTAATTTGAAAGCTGTCAATCAATGAAACAGGTTTCAAAATAGGTTGTGGAATCTTCTTCCCCAGAGACAGTTAAAAATATAGGCTAGGCAGCCATCTGTCTTGGTGGGATACAGCCCTTCCAAGAGGCCAGCATCAGAACAAAACCCTTCTTCCCTCCCTCCCAGGGAGGCCAAGAATGAGAAGTGATTAAGGGCTATGAAGAATAAAGGAAGGAGACAGCAGCCCAATCAGGCCCAGGTGAAGCTGTGAGCTAGGCGGCTGAGATTTCCTGTAGAAAAGGAAGATACAAGCTGCAAAGAGGAATATACAAGGGGAAAAAGACAGGAAATAACCACAGGGCTGTGAACTCTTTGAGGAGGGCTGCGCCAATCTGCTTCCCAGCTGCAGCAGCTCAATTTGGTCCTGGGGACTGGGAGCTCAGCCACAGCTCCTTGGGGAGGGTATTCATGAAGCCTAAGTGGAAAATGGGAACTGTCAAATAAATCCAAGATTTCCCCAGGTGACCAGCAGCATCCATGAAATAGCTCCAAAAAGTTTTCCTTTAAAATACATTGTCTTTTTTTGTTCCTTGCCACTTTCCTTGGCCATCTATAATCTTACCCATTTCCTGCAGTTATTAACATTTCTTTCATTACTGTGGAAAGTTCTCTTGGGGCATAAAAACGAATAAAACCTTCATGGACCTTTGGAAACTTAACCCCAATGGGAAATGGAAGAGACAGCATTGCTATGGACTGTCACCTCTGCAAAAGTGGGACTGTCCCGCTTTGCAGACATGAGCAGCTCTCTGTCCCCATCTCTGTATTAACACTTCAGATATACACACTTGGGGCTTTCAACTAAGTCTTTATTTCTGCTACTGTGTCTCCTGAAGAATACTGGAGTCAGCCATGCAGCACTGTCACATGAGGATTCAGGTACCCAGCTTTGCTGGTAGACAAAACACAGAAAGCCCATTATTTTCTAAGCTCCCCATATTCAAGAGGCCCCCGCAGGGGAAAGAAGATGGCAGTAAGGTCAAGGACTCAATATCAAGGACTTACCAAGCTGAGGTATGCAGCAAAGTAAAGATGGAGGCCAGGGATGGCCACCAGCTGCTAAGAGCTAGACACTGGGGAGTACAGGGCAAAACTAGTGCCTGAGGCTCAGTGCTCTCAAAAAGAATTTTTTTCTGGTTGAGGTTGCCAGCTAAGGAGAAACCTGAAGCTCAAGCATGCAGTCTGGTGATTTTTTTCCCCCTTCAGCAAAGCCAGAGAAATTTGTAGAGATAACTAGAAGAAAATCAATACCATAGGGCCCAAGATTTAAGATGAGCCTTTGCAGAGAAGAAATCTGAGTCTGTTCTGTCCTTGCAGCTGTCTTAGATCTACTCTAACAGAAGATATCAAACTTATTGAGAAGAACAGGAGACAATGGACAGGAAAGGGCCCTAAAAACTCAAATAGCCCAAAATGAATGAAAGAGATAATCATAATAGCACAGGGCTGCTCCCAAACTGGGTGGCTAAATGGGAGCAAATAGAAAAGTAGAGACCACCATTCTGGATCATATCCTGTGGCCACCTGAGGGGCTTAGTGAAGGCACCTATCTTCCATCTTGCTGGTCTGGAGGCAAAGCTGGCTATGAAAAGGAACAGGCTCCCAACCTGCTGGATGCCACACAGCAATACCAGGGAGCAACTCTGGTCCAGCACCTGGGTAAACACTGTGACTCTCCGGAATGTCCCGAACACTACAGTCAAAATCTAGGACTTAGGAACAGTATAATGGGGAATATCTCCCTTTAAAACCTAACTCAGTTACAGAGGGAGGGATCTGTCTAGGACCTGATCTGCTGTGAAAGTTTCTACTATAAAACTTGGGGTTTGCTCATTTTTCAGAACTGGGATCTTCAACACCTTTGGGATTCATTCATCGGATATGGAATTCAGACTGCTTAAAGCCTTGGGGAACTGCAGCTAGGCAGCAGAGAGCTAGCTGGTTTCTAAGGAGGAGACTGAGCAGACAGAAGTACAGATACAGAAGTAGAGCATCCTCTAGAGGTTGCCTAGTCCGCTGCCCCACCACCTCCTGCTCACTCACACCCCTCCCCCGCAGCAGGCTACCAGGAAGCAAGAGCAGACAGGTGAGCTGGTGTCCTGTTTTTCAAGCTTTCCTGGGAAGGAGAACCCACATAATTTTTCTATAGCCTGGAGCTGGTAAAAGAAGGGAAGGAAGGAACTAACAATGGAGTAACCAACCCACTAACTTCCCATTCACTCTCATAACTCAACATGATGAGGTGGGCTGGTCGGCAGCCAGGACTGTCTCCAGAAGGATATGGCTGAAGGGCTGTCAAGTTTGAGTGTGGGACAGTGAAAAGAGCATTGCATTAGACATCAAAAGATAGGAGGACTTGGGAAAGGAAAGAGGAAGATTAAAGCCAAGGAACATGAAGGGACTTTTTCAGGTGATAGAAATGTTCAACCTATTGATTATAATTGTGGCTACACAAGTATAAATACTATTTGTCAAAACTCATTGAACTATAGGTTTCAAATAGTGAATTTTATTGCACACAAATTATACCTGAATAAAGTTGTTTTTAAAAGAAAAAGCATGCATTCTAAATTCTGATCCTGCCCTATTAACTATGTGACCTTGGCCATGTCACTTAGCCTACCTAATGCTTCAGTTTTCTCATACTTTAAATGGGATTACTAATTTCTGACCTGCTGGCCAGGCGAGATAGCTCACGCCTATAATCCCAGCACTTTGGGAGGCCAAAGCTGGTGGATTACCTGAGATTAGTTCGAGACCAGCCTGGCTAACACATGGCAAAACCCCATCTCTAGTAAAAATACAAAAATTAGCTGGGCATGGTGGCGCATACCTGTAATCTCCACTACTTGGGAGGCTGAGGAAGGAGAATTGCTCGAACCCAGAAGGTGGAAGTTGCAGTGAGCCAAGATCACGCCACTGTACTCCAGCCTGGGCAACAGAATGAGACTCTGTCTCAAAAAATAATAATAACGATAATTTCTGACCTGCTTATCTCACAGGATATTTAAGATCAGATGAGATATGAAATGAGACCCATTTTAAAAAGCACAAAATGCTAAGCAAATAGGAGGTATCAATAATTAGGTTGCTTCCACGATACTTGGGATCTCCCTGGCTATGTATTTTCCGGTGATCTTAAGAAGAGAAGATTCTGTTCTTTTTAACTGACGATGGTTCAAAATCTTTCCTCTGGGAAATCTTGACCTGAGTGTTCTTTCTACTTGCTTCAGACTATCTGCTTGCTCACCTCTCCACTATGTAAACGTAACTTAACTGTGGGCGCTCAGGCCCGTCTGGCTACTACAGATAAGCACCCCAGCCCAGGAGCACAGACACTGAACACAGCTGCCTGACCAGAATGCAGACACCAGGGCAGATACCATTCTGAAGCTGTGGACTCTTCCCTTTCTGGGGAAATCAGTGAGTTGATATTTTCTATGTTGCCACAGAGAGCTCTTTCTGGCAAAACAAACGGAAAGAAAACACAGGATCTCCTCACCGAAGCACAGAATGGGGAAAAACACCAAAGCCTGGGCAGCTGGGCAGTTAGGTACAAAGCTACCCAGTGAGCAGACTTAACTAAAAGGGACTGTGATGATCTACTCCAACAATTTCATTTTTAAAATTAGGAAACGAGGCTGGGCATAATGGCTTACTTCTGTACTCCCAGCACTTTGGGAGGTGGACGCAAGTGGATTGCTTGAGGCCAGGAGTTCAAGCCAGCCTAGCCAACATGGCGAACCTCTGTCTCTAATAAAAATTCAAAAATTACATGAGTGTGGTGACACACGCTTGTAATCCCAGCTACTGGGGTGGCTGAGGCACAAAAATCATTTGAACCTGGGAGGCAGAGGTTGCACTGAGCTGAGATCATGCCATTGCACTCCAGCCTGGGCAACAGAACAAGACTCCATCTCAAAAAAAAAAAAAATTAGAAAACTAATTATCAGAGAGGCCAAGGGTTCAAGGCTAAGCAAAATTGTTAAGTAGGTCCAACTGGAGGTGCTTCAATCTTTTGATTTTAGCCCCATATACCTGCTTACTTCCCCCCAGAGTGCCCTCCCTCACTAAACTGGCATCTAGTAGCCTTAGACCCTTATCAAAACCTTGTAAAGAAACAAATGGAATCTCACACTAAAGTATAAATAAACAGCTAGCCTTTTGAGTGAGATACAATAAAAGAATGTTTTAAAGAGAAAAAGCTACCAGTAGAAGAGATGTCTTCAGTCCATCCACCTCCAGGGGACCTTGACAATAGCCCTAAAATCATACCTAATATGCGGTTTTGTACCCAGCTGTAGGCAAATAGGGTACCAAAGCTTGAAACTCTTCCAGATTAGCTCAAGTGGGCTTACAAAGAAGTTCAAGTGGACCTGCAGAGTGGTGGGTCTTATCTCCAAGCCCGAGCTATAAGTAGCAACACTATTCTCTAGAAAGGCATTACACATCTTGCATAAATGAGAATCAGAGCTCCCCATACAATGCTGCCACTGCCACTCTTCCTTGCAAAAGTCCGTATGTTAAGAATATCATTCTGGGCTGGGTATGGTGGTTCACGCCTGTAATCCCAACACTTTGGGAGGCCGAGGCAAGTGGATCACAAGGTCAGGAGTCTGAGACCAGCCTGGCCAATATGGTAAAACCCTATCTCTACTAAAAAAAATACAAAAATTAGCTGGGCATGGTGGCGTGTGCCTATAGTCCCAGCTACTTGGGAGGCTGAGGCAGGAGAATCGCTTGAACCCAGGAGGTGGAGGGCAGAGGTTGCACTGAGCCGAGACCACGACACTGCACTCCAGCCTGGGCTCCGTCTCAAAAAAAAAAAAAAAAAAAAAAAAAAACTGCTCCATGAAAGCAGGGACTTGTTCTGTCTTGTTAATAACTCTATCTCTAGCACCAGACCAAAGCCTGGTACATAGTGGGCATATATAATCATGTGTTGAGTACATGAATGAATTAGTGATTGAATGAATGAACTTTTTTTAATGCACTGAACCAAATGCCTTTGAAGACAGTATAGGGCCCTCTGGTACCACAGAGGCTGTGTTGTGGGTCACGCCAGCACTCACGAGAAATGCCAACGCTGGCATACACTTCACCAACAGACAGATATATCTGTAAGATGCAGGGGTAAGTTCAAGTGCTTCCATGAGGCATTTCCATAATAAATTATTAGCATTCATAGGCTAGATACCTATAATGCCAACTTCAGCATCGATCTAAAGGAAACCTATTCATTTAAACTGACAAAAACATGCTGTCGTTTTCATTTCCATTACAAAGCATGCCAATGTAGCAGAAACATTTTGATTGATTGAACTGGTTTCTCTCAATCTGCGTGGCAATTGATCAGCTTACCAAGGGACAAATAGTTCAACAATTCAAGTCAAAAGCAGAGAAACCTTTTTTCTTTACTTATGAGGCATTTAAAATATATAGAAATTATGAATACTTAAAATTCTCTTATGGGAGATCCTAAATAAGGTAAGATGTGTATGTGTGTATGTATATGTATGTGTACATATATATTATCTCTCTCAACACATAACCAGAAGAACTGCTGCAACTGCCTGTGGCAGACTGCTTCCACAGCCCAGTAAGTGATGTACCACTTCATCTCCATCAAGACCTTAATTCCTGCCCCTAAATAATAAATGCGGTAACAAAACTGGAAGCACTTTGAGTCTCTAAAAGAAGCTATAGAAATCCTGAAAGAAGAAAATAACAAGTACAAATAGAATCTCTGAGAGGACAAAAAAAAAAAGTGTTGCATAAAAAGAGAGTCAAGGTGTTAATTGCTGAAGAGTCCTTCAGGTTGAAGAAAAGGATCCTTGATATGCTGTATCCTGCAGCCCCTTCCTTCTTTTCAAGGAATTGCAGAGATCATGTCCATCATTCCTATCAATTTGTTTATTCAGTGGCCTTTTGACAGCCAAACTGCTAGGAGCTGCTCAGGTGCAGCACAGTCAAGCAGGCCTGCACAAGTTTCCACCACACCCAGGCTTCAGCTTGGTAGAAAATGAAAATGGTCAGAAGAGTTTTAATGAGTTGTTAATGATTTAAGTACTCACAGTGATATGCCTGCAAGATAAGACAAAAGGAACTTAGGAGCAGTGAAACCAAATCAAACCAATAATACATTCAACAGTTATGACTACAATTACACAACTTCTGCATACATTTAGGAAGCTTCCCAAACAGAATCTGGACTGAAACGTCCCAAGGTGTAGCCTGCTGCCTCCACTCAGAAGCCCACCCATACCCTTGCTAACAAAGTAGTCTACACTTTTCTTTAAACTCTCCTGGAATTCAATAGGCTTCCTTCATAATTTTATCTTATTGCTCCACAAAAGCTTGGCTTCTAACGTCAACCCTACCTCTCATCTGCTTACTGAGGACAGGACGAAACTTGAGTTGTTCCCTGCAGACAAAAGTACAATGGTCGACACTAAAGATCAGCTATTTGAAGTAAAACTGGTTTTAAGCAGGTTAATAAACCCCAGGCTTACAGGTTCTCACTCTTGGTATATTTTTCTAACACACCCCAACAAGATAAGAGATTGGAAAATGGCTCCCTTGGCTGGTTAAGAAGGAATGTAATCTTTTTTTTTTTTTTTTTTTTTAAAGGCACTGATGGAATTACCCTGCTAGGGAACCAGCATACATATGTCATTCCTTTGTATAGTATTTTTATAAGTATTTGATTTTGTTTACCCATTTCTCCAACTCGGGAATAAAAAGGAATCTCAGATCTACGAAAAGTACCTCCAATTTCTCATTCTCAGCTTCAAAACAAATTAGTTTAACATTAATCAAGACACTTAGGTTGCTGTGAAGTAAGAATGATACTAGGTCATGATTAAGATGGTTCTCCAAACTATCAACAAGACTGTCTAATCACTTGTTATAAACCCAACACTATGTTAAACACCAATGGCAGGTACAAAGGAAGTATGAAATAAAGTTCCTGTCATCCACACCTAACAACCTAAAGGCAGCCTTCAATTAATTTACTGATAGGGTATATTGCATAATAAGTTTTATAAATTTGTTGTTTGAAGTTCAAACACATTTCGCCATAAAAGGCATGCTATCGTGTTTCAGTTTTCATGCTGGTAGAAAACTGTCTTAGCCTCTAATGTAATTGAGATATCAAGTACTGTATGTGCAAATGAAACACAATATTAAAAACTGCTGTAACATTAGAAATATCAGACATGTATCTGGCGCTTTGTGCGCTTGAAAGAGTTCTTCATATATATAAACTTCACATCATAGTATATTATTTGATGATACATGGTCGTATTGTCAACTGTTGGAAGAAACTGAGGCACAGAAAGCCTAGAAACTTTTCCAGAGTCACACAGTTACTAAGTAGCAGCAGGGCGCTCACGCTGGCCTTCCAACTCTAAATTCCGTTCTCTTTCCACTAGTGTAAAACTGAGTAAGAAGGAGGTGTGAAGTGTTTTGTTTTGCTTTGTTTTTTAAGACTGGTGGCTGAGAAAGAGGAAATTTTATTTGAGAAAGACAGGGAGGTAAGTGAAAACTTTTAGTGATTCAAAAGGAGGCTTAAGGGCACTTTTAGAAGCTTTCAAGGTTGACGAAGCTGGTGTTTATAGCTTTCATTTCACTTGGAGCCTTGTGGCCAGGCTTTTCCTCCTTTCAGGTTTCTCACTGGCTCTTTTCAAGTTCAACTGCCCCGATTAGAGTATGTTTGGTTTGGGATTTAACTCATGAATAGGAATACACCAACAGCAAAGAAGGGTTGGAACAGACTTCCTTGAGGTTACTGGATAAGCACTGGAAAAGAGAAGAGGAATGAGGAAGACAAAAGTACAGATAAGATAAATTGCCTGAGGCAGAGTTAACTACACAGCAACCCTTGAAAGGAAGGTACAGGGAAAAGGGGTTGAGGGAGGGTATTATTCTATGAAAGAGACATGGGACAGATGTTGAGACAGCCCTCACCACTGTGCCATCAGGCCAGGGCAGCAGCAGCTACAACTCAACTATGCATAAATAGGTCTTGCCCTTAGTGAAGGTCTACAGTTGAGAAGACATCTGTGAAATTAGCAGGTGACAGCAAAAATAATCCCACATATATGCCTTTCAAAAAATCTCTCTAACCAAATAAAAATGCAAAGAATTTCATTCATTCATTCATTCATCCATCCAATAAACATTTATTATACACTAAGCACTGTGCTAGATGCTAGAAAACAAAGATAAACAGAAATAGTCCCTGCTCTCAAAGAGCTCACAGCTTAGCAAACAAGAGTGATGTGTAAACAAATACATGCAAAATCGTGTGGTACGACCTCATTTTGTTAAACAGCGAGTACAGTATTGGCACAGTCATACTTCAAGCATGAACAGAGCCCAAGAGGTTCCCCAACGTGCTCAACTTGGCAGACTTGCTATTTATCACTTACCCATCCGTATTCAGAGGCTCGCACTCATACTTAGGCCAAATCTCCATTATTAATCACATATTTACCAGCTAAGTCACTTTCCTAATGTCTACCCTGCCCAAGTCACTGTTTTGTTTCTAAGAAGGATGAAGGTGTGTATTCATCTATCTCACCCAAGTTGTGTAAGGCCAACCTGAACTCGGGGCGGTGCAAAAGGGGTTCACCATAACATGGCATGTCATTTCAAGTATGGCCCAGAAAGCAACAGGTGATTCACTTTAACAAACATACTTGAGCCAATGTTATATAGGTCAAGTCTCATCAAAACAAACACCAAGAGATGGTCCACTTTCTTCTGTTGCAGCAAATAAAATCTTAGTATATATTTGTTTGGGGTATGTAATTTGCAAAGCTGATACACAAACATTACTTCATTTAGTCAACACAGCAACCCTTAGACATAGGAATTATATGTTCATCCTATATCTGAAGAGGCTGAGGCCAGGAAAGGTTAGAGACTTACCCAGGGCCACATAGTTGATGGCAAGGGTCAGAGCTACCACTGGTACCCAAGCCTCTGACCTCCAGCTGAGTGGTCTTTTTTCTACCAAACTGTGGCTTAAACCTCTCCAGCCAACTGTGGGTAATCTCTGTTACACAGAAATAATTTAAAAAGAAGGACAGTAATAACTCCTATAGTCTCCTTGGATTGAACACACTGGATGAGAAGTACTCACAGGCCACTCTCCTCAAAACAGAAATAACACTAAAAATTCAAAGCCTTTGGAAGTGAGAATGGAATACATTAAGTTCAACTGCCAATATCTGAAATATAATTTCCTATAAATGGCTTTAGCCTGAGCCCCTCTTTCAACATATCCTACAATCACAATCTCCAATCAAATCCTCTATCAAAGAGCCATCTCACCATCCCAAAATTATTCAAATTGAGGAGATTAACCACTCCTGCCTCCACACCCTGAAACAGCACCAGCACCACCCAGTCATGTTTTGCTGAACTCAGCCTCTCCCACACTCCCCAGGCTCTCTTTAAAGTAACTTGTTCTTTAGCCAGCTCTTCAGTCACCCATGGGAGGTCAGGTGGTGGAGGGTGCTGGCAGGGCTTGACTTGACTTTTCTTTCATTCCCAGCTGACCCTCATAAGGGGGCCTCCAACCAAACTCAGAGCAAGGCAGCTCAGAACTCCAGTTTTCTCTCTCCTTGTTTAGCTGTGCTCTTTCCCTACAGGGCATGGGGAAAGAAAATGCTATTAATTCCTGCACACAAACACGAAGCCCCTTCAAGGGAAAATATTTCTCAAAGTGAAAGGTAAGAAGCTGCAAAAGGAGGTCAGGTAATTTGGCACGTACAGGAGGTGTCATCTATTTCACAGTTTCTCTGCAACATTTCCAATTTAGAAGAAAAGAAAATGACAGATTTAATGAAAGGCGGATGGGGGTGGCATTGTCACTTGCCTAATGAAATTCCTGCTTGAATGGAACTGTCATCTCAAACTCAGGGTGTCTAAAATAACGCTCATTCTCTCACCAACTGCTGCACCTCTTCCTGGCTTCCATATGTCTATTTCTGCCATTGCCACCATCGTTCTCCCTGTCTCCCAAACTAAAAACCTCAGGCATTCCTGACTCTTACTTCACCCCTAGGCCCCACACCCATCTCAGCAGTTCATCTTCCCATCTTAGTGGCATCTCTTAATTACAGTGTGGTCAAAAATGGTATCCAAGATAAAAGAACCAGCAGGCTTTGGAGTTGGACAGACCTGAGCTGCAGTCCCTATTCCACCACAGGTCATCATCACTTCGGATCATCTCCCTGAACTCAAGTGTCTTGTTCAGTAAATAGGGACTCGCAATTCCCTCATAGGTGACTCTAGTAATTGATCACATTTAACAGCATGTTTGCAGCACCTACCACAGGGCCTGGTATGCTGTGTGGGCAGGAACAAGCCTCTTGCCCCCATCCAGGCAACTCAGAGCAACCAGGGAGTCCCTCGGAAACGACTTCATCACACTTCATCTCTTCAAGTCAGAGTGCCCCCATTGTTCTCTGTTGCCCCAGTATGAAGCCAGACTCTGGCTGATCTTCAAGGTCATCAAAAACTATCCAGTTTGATCTTACTCCTCTGTCTATGACTCCTCTGCTCCAGCCCAAGAGTCTACTCACTCACTCAGCACACATTTATTGGGTGCCTACCACATGCAAACATGGTGCTGGAGGCTGGGAATGTTGAAATGACAGGCTGCCCACTGCCCACCCTCAAAGAACTCACAAGCTTTCTGGTAGTGAGTGTGGTCTGGGGGAAGGAGCATGGGGGTGGGGGTGGAGGTGGATAAAACCATCATTGTATTACAGCGTAGGAAGTGATGCAGGAGCGGTAAGCACGATGGGGGCTGTGGGAACTCCACTGAGGGAAGACACACTGCCACTGTTCTTTCCTCCTACTCTCGACTTAGCCAAATCCTAGTCCATAAATCAAGGTCTTATTCATTCTGGCCCACACCTCTCCCATCTCAAAATTCCTCAAGTTCTTATCAACACCACTCATTCTCAGTCATCCACTGGCTGATGTCATTTCTTGTATTGCTGTGGGTTAATTTTTTTTTAATTACTTTCTTATAGGTAGGCTTCTTTTCTCCATGGTTTCTATGATCATAGACGATAAGGACTAGGCTCTAGACAGTTCTAAATCTCTCATGAAAACTACATACTCATTATTTGTGGTATGGTTGATATATTTGGAACTACTAACAACTGCAAAACAACACATTCCTTTCCCTTTGAAAAACATGCACTTCCCTTGCTGCTAGGTCCTGAGTTCTGTGTGTCTTACACTTTTCATTCAACCCAAGATAAGAGACGAAACCCTTGCTATCTCAAACAACTATCCAAAATGTAATTTGTTTAAAATTGTAGTTTTTAACTTTTAAAATTGTTCCATCTAAAAAGTTCTTCAAATAAAATCTTAGTGGGACACCCAATATCGTGAACATAAAAGCAGAGCTATTCTGGTTGGAATTATGGGGACATCCTAGTGCCACTACCTCAAAGGGGAAAACATTCGATTCCCTTATCAGCAACCCCTGATGTACATCCAGGGGCAGCACCACTACAGCATGATGGAGAACTCATCTTGCCCACAAATACGTGTAATAAACTTAATATATGTACAAATGAGACATTACAAATCAATAGGGGAAAAGATGAATGCTTTAATAAATATAGCCACATGGAATATAAAATAAAGTTAGATCCCTACCTCACGCTGTTCACGAAAATTTACTCCTTATTTATTCAAGACATTATGTGAAAGGCAAAACTTGCAGATGAAAATACAAAAGAATATCCTTATGATTGTGTGTGTTTGTCTTAAGACGATAAAGTTAATTTTTTTAACAAAAAGTAAATTTGACTATATTAAAATTTGGAATTTCTTTTTTTTTTTTTTTTTTTGAGACAGAGTCTCCTTCTGTCATCCAGACTGGGGTGCACTGGCATGATCATGGCTCCCTGCAGCCTTGGCCTCTAGAGCTCAAGTGATCCTCCCACCTCAGCTTCCTGAGTAGGCGGGATTATAGGAGTACATCACTATGCCCAGCTAATTTATTTGTATTTTTGGGAGAGACGGGGTCTTAATATGTTGCCTAGGCTGGTCTCGAACTCCTGGACTCAAGTGTTCCTCCCACCGTGGCCTCCCAAAGTGCTGGGATTGCAGGTGTGAGCCACTGCACTTGGACTTGGAATTTCTTATATATCAAATAATTCAATTAAAAGAAAGATGATAAACTAAATCTGGGAGCAGGTATTGCAACCTATAATCGTCAACAATGAGTAAATAGAACATATAAGGAACACCTACACATCAATTATTAGGAAAAGCAAGATGGCCTAAAAGAGTTGTCTCTAGATTGCAATTTAAGAACTACTGTGGGGCCAGGCACAGTGGCTCACGCCTGTAATCCCAGCACTTTGGGAGGCCAAGCTGGGAGGATCACTTGAGGTCAGGAGTTCAAGACCAGCCTGGTCAACACAGTGAAACTCCATCTCCACTAAAAATACAAAAATTAGCCCGGTGTGGTGGCACGAACCTGTAATCCCAGTCACTCGGGAGGAGGCCATAGCTCAATTTATCTATACAACCACCCTGGGATGTAGGCAGAACATATATTATGCCAGTTTATTGATAAGGAAAGTGAGACAACTTAAATGATCAGTCCAAAGAGAGAGAAATATACATGTATCTTCCCTAGTAAGATGCAAAACCTACTTTTCTACCTTCTAATGTACAATCTTGCCATTACAAAAAAACCACCTCCATTTTTTTTTTTTTTTGGAGACATGATCTCACTATGTTGCCCAGGCTCATCTTGAACCCCTGAGCTCAGGAGATTCTCCTGCCTCAGCCTCCAGAGTATCTGGGACTATAGGTACTCATCAACATGCCTGGCTTACCTCTACTTTCTAAAAAATACCTGTTCACACAAAAATCTATACATGAATGTTCATAGCAACTTCATTCATAACAGCCTAAAATAGGACACAACCCATATGCCCTCCAGTGGGTGAAGGGCTAAACAAACCATCATACATTCATACCATAGAATACTGCTCAGCAATAAAAAGGAATGCACTACTGGTATGCACAACAACCTGAATGAGTCTTCAGAGACGTGTGCTGAGTCATAAAAAAAAGGCCAATCCTAAAAAGCTACATGCTAATGGTTCCATTTTTATAATATTCTTGAAATGACAAGATTATAAACATGGACAACAGATTAGTAGTTACCAGCATTTAAGGACTAAGGACTAAAGTAGGGTGGGATGAAGGAGTGAACTGGGAGGGGCAGGACTAGAAAAGGACAACATGAGTGATCCTTGCAGTGATGGAACTGTTTAGAATTTTGACTGTATCAATGTCAAGGTCCTGATTATGGTATTGTGTTATAGTTTTGCAAGATGTTAACCATCAGAGGAATCTAAGTAACAGGATGTGCAATCTCTCTGCATTATTTCTTACAACTGCATGTGAATGCATAATTATCTCAAAATAATTTTTAAAAAAACAAAACCAAAAAAAGCCCAGATATCATCCTGCCCTGTGTTGTACAATTCTGAGGTTAAATAAGATAAAGTATGGCGAGGCACTTCACAGACTACCTTGTGCCCTGTAAATACTAGGTAACATCATCATCTTCCTCTATCAACCAGTCTCATCAGCATTACTCACTGTTAAGACTATTCCCTATCCACATAGCCTTCAATATCTCTCTACTGTGACCCTATCACTACACTTGTGTAATCCATCCACCTCTCTCTTGCTATTGTTTGAATGTCCCCTCCAAAACTCATGTTGAAACTTAATCCCCATGGTGGGGCCTTCAAGAGGTGACTGTATCATGAAGGCATGCCATCATGAATGGATTAATATATTAATGAGTTATCTTGGCAGTGAAACTAGTGACTTTTTAAGAAAAAGAAGAGGGACATGAGCTGGCAAGTTTATGCACTCAGCTCCCTCTCTGTGCCACCTCGGGACTCTGTGGAGATTTCCCATCAGCAAGAAGGCCCTCACCAGATTCAGCCCTCAATCTTGGACTTCCCAGCCTCCAGAACTGAAAAAAAAAAAAAAAAAAATTGTTTCTTTGCAAATTACCCAGTTTCAGGTATTGTGTTATAATCAACAGAAAATGGACTAAGACATTTCTAATAGACTGCAGCTCCTTGAAGGCAGAAACTTTTTTCTATATCTCTCTACGCCCACAACTTAGCATAGTATAAAACATATGGGCCAGGCGCGGTGGCTCCCACCTATAATCCCAGCACTTTGGGAGGCTGAGGCAGGCAAATCATGAGGTCAGGAGTTCGAGACCAGCCTGACCAACATGGTGAAACCCCCGCCTCTACTAAAAATATAAAAATTAGCTGGGTGTGGTGGTACACACCCGTAATCCCAGCTACTCATGAGGCTGAGGCAGGAGAATCACTTGAACCCAGGTGTCGGAAGTTGCAGTGAGCCGAGATCACATCACTGCACTCCAGCCTGAGTGACAGAGCAAGACTCTGCCTCGAAAAAAAAAAAAGAAAAGAAAAGAAAACATACAGTAGGTGCTAAATAAATGGCTGTCAGGTTGAAATTAGCTCCTGATCTTCTTGTTCAATACAAAGTGTCCCAACACTGGAGGAAGTGAGGAGAGGAGGGGACTGGAAAGAAGAACACTCCAGTAGCTATAAGCCAACGCCTCGAAAGTTTCATCAATAGCCTCCTCCTTCCCAAGTTGCTGAGAACCCAAATGAAGCAAAGGTCTGTACAGAGGGTGTGGCCACAGCAGCAAAAACATGAGTTCAATTCATCAAGTCTCTTCTTTAAACTATTTCAATTTCTGCAAATGAAGGAACTGACCATTTATAGATTGGGTGGGTCACTGGAACAAGATGGGAAGGTGGGCTGTGGTAGACTATTCTGGAAAGGATTTTAAAGGTTAGCTGACAGCCCTTTTCCTGAAATGATTAAGACTGAAGAATTGCCTGAGGGCAGAATGTATTTAAATACTCTGTCATGATCTCTCAGAGACCTGACACTCTCGGCCTAGGCAAACATATTTGGCTAGTGAGGTGGGGAGGGGGTTCCCACGCCCTGAAAACAATGCTAGCTCCTCACTCCTACTCCAAATAGTTTCCAGCATAAAAAAGCACAAGCAGTTGCTTTGCTGCTCCTAACGTTATCGGATAATTTTTCAAATTCTTACTCAATTACATATCACGCTCTTATCTTCAATCTCCACAGGCCAAATAGCCTTGCTTTCACATCATGCCCACTAAGCCTGGAGAACACAAGTATCCCTCCCAAGTAATCCCAGCTCTCATAAACATGAGATCATTTTACATTAAGTTTTGTTAGAGTATTTGTGTGTATGGTGGTTGTGTGTGCATGCGCACACGCGCATGCATAAGTGTGCATATGCCTTTTCTTCTAATAGGAGTAAGGAGATTTAACGCAAGAGAAGGTTAGAAACTTGGGAGGTTTCTGTTTCTGCTTAATGATTAACTCTTTTGCTACTGAATCCAGAAGAGCTGGCCTTTCTGGACTGGCAGTCCTGCTCCCTGGCCAAAACAGCAAAAGAAAGCTCATACACACACATTCACTGTTAGAAAGAAGTAACTGGCACAAATCAGTTTCAGCTTTGGCAGTGAAAACACTATTGTAGTTTTAAGGAGAATTAGGTGTTTCCACATTATGTTGTTACTGGTCTTAAAATATCCAGATCAAGAACTCATTAATCAAAGTAACACGTCACCCACCCAAAATGCTTCAATGTTTGATTTAAAATTGCTGACAGCAAAGAACTGAGATAACTTACATAACCACAAATCACTGAATAAATAAGAGAGATCAAGAGATACAGCACAACGGACTCTAATAATGGCTAAAAACACAAAGCCTAATTAATGTCGTTTAAAGATGAAACCTTTAAGAAGAAAACAAAGAAAAAAAAGATGAAATCTTAAACCAGAAGCAGGAGAGGGGAGTAGGAAGAACCTGTGCTATCTATTCTCTGGTTTCTATCCTTCCCCCAGGACAATAATCAACATCCAGACTCTATGTGACAACTCACTTAACAATAACCATTTTCTTTTTGGGTTCCGGCAGCGCAGTGAGCTCAAGCCGTAATCCCAGCACTTTGGGAGGGCCGAGACGGACGCGGATCACGAGGTCAGGAGATCGAGACCATCCTGGCTTAACACGGTGAAACCCCGTCTCTACTAAAAAACACAAAATAACTAGCTCGGGCGACGTGGCGGCGTCCTTGTAGTCCCAAGCTACCCGGGAGGCTGAGACAGGAGAATGGCGTAAACCTCGGGGAGGCAGAGCTTGGCCAGTGAGCTGAGATGGCCCGGCCCATAGCACTCCAGCCGTCGGGTGACAGAGCGAGACTACTCTCAAAAAAAAAAAAAAAAAAAAAAAATAACCATTTTTTGTTCATATGGTCCTAAAATCATGAAGCAAGGAACTAGTAATCCATCTTTCCACTTTCCAGCTGAGAAGCTGAGAATCCCAAAGGTGGAATGACATCTTCAACATTACAAAGTTTGTCCTCCATTACTCTACATTTCTTCCTCTCTATGAACGATATTTTTTAAATGCTGTAATGATAAAAATATGAGTTGTCATTATTATTAATAGTACTCATTTAAAACAACAGACTGCTACTTAGCCTATTCATTAGGTGAAAATAAAACAAACATAAACATGAAAACATTTCAATTCCACATTACGGCATGCTTCATCACAATCCTCACAGAAATCCCTTAGTTGACAAAGGGCCTAATATATAAAGAGCAATGTAAGAGGCAAGAGGCCACTCCACATCCTAAAAGGGCCTGAAGGCACTTCCCGAATAACCCAGATGTCTAGATTAACCCTATACCAGTTCCATAACCACACTGCCTCCCCCAGGTTTGTCCCAGACCAGATGTCAGAGATTAAGAGCCTCCCACTTCCTTATTTCTTTAATTTTCATTAAGGACAATAAACTTCCTTTTTCTTTTAAATTTAAGTACTGTACACAACAACATAAAGATAATACCAAGAGTTACACAAATTCCATTTCTGGCCCACCAACATGGACGGGGAAAACCATACAAACCAGTTACTGCAGGGAATTTTCTAACTCTGGAAGTCTCTGAGCTTACTGGAAGTCCAAAGTTTAATAGTTATCCTGATTAAAGCATTCATTGTCCCTAGTGATCCAGTCACAAGTTCACCTGCAGGCCCATCAAGTAACTCTCTCTCTCCTCGATTTTTCTCCAGCTGTGAGGCACATCTTCCTATTAGATCGTGATATTTCAACAAGTATCATTTCAACTGCTCTCCAGGTCAGCTGCCACTTTGGTACTACCTACCACCTGGGGCCTACCCTCCATAAGTGTGCAGCAGCCATGCAGGCATGGCAAGTTCTGGGGGTGGAAAGAATGTCATTCAGAGAATACAATGGTTTTTGTGCTTTCAAGTGTGTCTACTTAAAAGGGACAAATCATCATCTTCAACATCTTTTTTGTTTGTTTTTGAGACGGAGTCTTGCTCTGTCACCTAGGCTGGAGTGCAATGGTGCGATCTGGGCTCACTGCAACCTCTGCCTCCCAGGTTCAAGTGATTCTCTTGCCTCAGGCTCCCAAGTAGTTGAGATTAATTATAGGCGCCCGCCACCATGCCCGGCTAATTTTTGTATTTTTACTAGAGACAGGGTTTCACCATGTTGGCCAGGCTGGTCTTGAACTCCTGACTTTAGATGATCGGCCCGCCTTGCCCTCCCAAAGTGCTGGGATTACAGGGTTGAACCACCCAGCCCGCCCAATCTTCAACATATTAATAAGCAAGAATCATGAACCCTGAAAGCTGGAAGGATCTTAGAAAGTTCCTAATGTTTAACCCCTAGTTTTTTAGATGAGAAGACCAAGGCATAGGGAGGTAGAGTAGGTATGTTAACAGAAAGACATTTAAAACACTGCATTAATTCTTTATTGTAACAAGTTACTAGGAAATGAGGACAATCAACTGAGTGTATACAGCATCTCATAGTTTCAACTGAATTCTTTCATTTCAGCCTCACATCAGTGTTAAGTCAGCTTGGGTTCATAATCTGTCCTCATCACTTACTAGCCATGTGCTTCAGAGCAAGTTATTTAACCTCATTGTGCGTCATCTGTAAAATGGGGATAATAATAGCAGCTACCTCACAGGGCTGTTGAGAAATTCATGAGTTCATATATGTAAAGCACCTAAAACAGAGCTGAGACATAAGAAGCACTTGATAAACGCTAGCCATCATCATCATCATTATAAGGGCCAAGAATTGTTGTTCCCATTTTATAGGGATTTTATAGGGAAACTAGGGATTTTGAGACCTTAGGTGGAACCTTAGGTGAGTTATCTCCAAAATCACGGTAGTAAATGACAAAGCTAAACTAGAACCCAAGCTTTCTGCCTCCTAATCCAGCACTCTTTCCCTTAGGATCATTCTGCCTGTATAGAATCCTCTAGCTCAACGTGTTACAAAGTACTATATTGGCCCAAAAGAAATGTTGCTCCAGAATAGGTACCTCAGTCAAGATGTCTTCCCAAAGAGCAGCTTACTCATCTGACAAGCTCTGGTGCAGCATCTCCACCGCCTACCAAAACAATAAACACACGCACACAAAAAAACTAAAGGGAAAAGGAAGCAAATTTCTAAGGGATTTCAATGTTTGGAGAAAAGAGTTGGCTGCCAACTCTTCAGAAACAAGACATATTTCATAAAGCTTATGGCATGGCTTGTCATGGCCACCTCATGTTCTTGAGTACCTTTGTTTTCTATGCTTTGTCCTCCTGTGGAGCCCTGGCCACCCAGCCACCCATGGCTGTCAGGGTCATCTTCTCCAGGGAGAGTATTCAGATCCTGCCCACCATGCCATGATTTTAAATGCAAGATCTGGGATCAAACAGCAAAGATAAGGTCCCAACTTTCACAGTGACTTCTGGGTCACGTCGCCACTGATTAATGCATTTAGAAGATATGGTTAAGAAGAAAAAAAAAGGCCGGGCGCGGTGGCTCAAGCCTGTAATCCCAGCACTTTGGGAGGCCGAGACGGGCGGATCACGAGGTCAGGAGATCGAGACCATCCTGGCTAATACGGTGAAACCCCGTCTCTACTAAAAAATACAAAAAACTAGCCGGGCGACGAGGCGGGCGCCTGTAGTCCCAGCTACTCGGGAGGCTGAGACAGGAGAATGGCGTGAACCCGGGAGGCGGAGCTTGCAGTGAGCTGAGAGCCGGCCACTGCACTCCAGCCTGGGCGGCAGAGCAAGACTCCGTCTCAAAAAAAAAAAAAAAAAAAAAAAAAAAAAAAAAAAACCCAAAGAGAATCTGCCTTCTCCCTAAAGGATGACATCCTAAAATATACACCAAAATGGAGGAACATGTCCCAACTGTTTTTCCTCCACACAAATACATATTTCAAGTTCAGAACCATTCATTCACAACATATAAATAAGGTCAAGGCTATTTCATACCGAATGACTTGAAAACTCAAAAGGGACCATTTTCCTGCTTGTCCCTTAGGACCTTTCCTTCCCCATTTACCAAAGATCTCACCACTGCTTCTAACCAGGCAATAACTCTCTCCACACCGTGCTTCGAAAGAGTAATAAAATAGTTCCTTTTTCAAGTCAACCCAGTTTTAACTCCAGGTCAAGACAGACGAACTTTCTCAAACTTAGACTTTTAGTGCCTGATAAAAATGGTGAATAAATCCTGGGCAAATGTAGAATGGGTTTTTGCTTCAATTACAGAAAGCCTTATGTTTGTTTTAAACTCTTGGGAATTTCAGTGTTAACATTTTTCTTGGTTTCCAAGGTAAGAGATGTGACTGAAGAAATTTGGTCAACTCAAGTATAGCTCTAGGGCAGTGATTCTAAAGAGGGCAGTGATTCTAAAGAGGGCCGTGCCCGTAATAAATTTAAGGAGAAACACACCCCCATGGGGGAGGATCCATAAGGCTATGTAGTTTGTACTTGTCTTTGTATAATGCAAATATTCACAATGTTTAATCTATATCAAATTTCAAATAATATTAACATGGGTTTCTTACTGGAGTGGGGGAGAAATGCAGAAGCATGCCATCATGGCACTGTCACATCCAAACTCAACTCAGAAGACAGTTCAATTCAACTTATAAACACCGTAGTGCTTACTATGTGTCAGGAGCTGGACATGCAGAAATGAATAAAAGACTGTTTTTTCCCTGAAGGTGTTCAGTGAATTGTAAACAAAGAGATGTAAACGAAGAGATTGCCATGTAATATGATGAGTGCAATAATACAAGAGTGTACAAAGACACTGCGGAGGAGATGCTGAGAGCGTACTGATGAACTCTGTACAGAAGGCAAGGGAAGATGCTAAGGAATCCTGCTTGGGATCTTGCACAGAGGAGCAGAGAAGACTTCCTGGAGGGGTGGCATCTGAGCTGGGCTTTTTAAAGGATGAATAAGTTTTCCAGGTTCAAGGAAGAGGACCCATTCCAAAGAGAGGGCACAGCATGGATAAAGCACAAACCATGACACAACATGATAAAGAAAGGAAACTAGAGGCAGTTCAGCTGTAAGGTGGTATAAAATGTAAGCAGGGTAAGTTGGAAGTGATTAATAGTAACAGTCTTTTATGCTATGACCTTAGCAAAAAAAAAAATGAGTTTTTAAAAATCAGTCTGGTGACATTGTGCAAGATGTAGTGTAAGGATACAACTAAACTACTTCCAAAAGATTATTTGCAGTAGTTAGGTCATCCATTTATTTATTCAGTACTACAGACAATAAGTGTTTACCGAGAGCCACCATTTGAGCTACAATAGTCTTCCAGACACGTTTGCTATCTGAAGGAACCTTATAATAAACTTTTTATTTAGCATTTAATATTTGCCATACACTGAGCCAGTACTCTAAACACAACTGCAATTAATAGCAAGACAGGTCTCATTATCTCCATGTCACAGAAGAGGAGGCTTGGAAGAGAAGCTGAGTGACTTGAGCAAAGTCACACAGCAAGGAAGTGAAGTTGACAAGACTCCAACTGAGGGCTGGTTCCAGAGCCTATATTCTTTGCATTGCACTACACAACTTCAAAACATTCCTACATTCAGAAGTCTGGTAGAAGAAAAAAGAATGAAATACAAATATTCCAAACATAAGGCAGTATGAGATCAATGCCATATGAGAGCTATTAAGAGAAGTACTGTGTGGGTGAAATAGAAAAGGGTTATTTCTGGTCAGAGCAATTAAGGAAGGAATCCCAGAAACGTTGGGCTGTACCAGAAAGGTGAGTTTTTTTTTTTTTTTTTTTTGTTTTTTTTTTTGAGATGGAGTTTCACTCTTATTGCCCAGGCTGGAGTGCAATGGCGTGATCTCGGCTCACAGCAACCTCCATCCAGCTCCTGGGTTCCAGTTATTCTCCTGCCTCAGCCTCACAAGTAGCTGGGATTACAGGCATGTGCCACCACCCCCAGCTAATTTTATATTTTAAGTAGAGACGGGGTTTCACCATGTTAGTCAGGCTGGTCTCAAACTCCCGACCTCAGGTGATCCACTGCACCCGGCAGAAGGGTGCGATTTCAAAAGGTGAAGATACGGGACTGGGCAGCGAAAAAGGGGCATTCCATGAACAACATGAAGAACTTAGACTCTGGCAACAACCAAGGTTCCTATTCTATCATTCACCAGTTGCAGACCCTGGGGGAATAACTGAACGTCCTACACCTCATTTTTTTAACCAGTAAAATGGGATACTAGTAACATCTTTTTCCTAAAGTTGAAGTAAGGATTATGGAATAATCTACATAAAGTATTTAGCATAATGTCTAGTAAGTGGTAAGCATCCAACAAAGAGCAAACGTTAGCTAGTAGTCTATGTAAGCAGTCAAGTTAGACTTCCAGTCCTCCTAAAACAAAATACAAAATGTGGTTGAAACAAGAGGTTGCAGTCAGACTGAGAAGGAAGTTCATGTCTACCTTAGAAAGTTGGTCTGTATTTAGCAGGCAATAGGAAGTCAATCATTAGAAGAAAGAAGCCATATTAAAAATATTTTGAGTAGATCTCCAGTGGGAGCCCCTAGACCCTCTCCTTGACATCTGGCTCATTTGTGACCCCTTCTAAAAAGGCATGAGGCCCTAAGACTGGTTCAAGCCAGATCTATTTTTTCATTTGCTTTTTGTTTTTGAGATGGAGGCTTGCTCTGTCACCCAGGCTGGAGTGCAGTGGCACAATCTCGCTCACTGCAACCTCCACCTCTTGGATTCAAGCGGCTCTCCTCCCTCAGCCTCCCGAGTAGCTGGTATTACAGGCACCCCACCATACCCAGCTAATTTTTGTATTTTTGTAGAGATGAGGTTTTACCACGTTGGCCAGGCTGGTCTTGAACTCTTGACCTCAGGTGATCCATCCACCTTGGCCTCCCAAAGTGCTGGCATTACAGGCGTAAGCCACCGTGCCCAGCCAAGCCATATCTATATGTAAATAGATACTATCATTAGTCCACTCCTAACATGGCCATGATTTTTTTTCTTTTCTTTCTCACTCCATCCTGTACCTTCCCTCCTAAAAGCAGAGTAATGGCTGAGATACAATTATTAACCCAACTTCCCTTGGAGTTGTCTTGGTTAAACAAATTTTCCAGAAACTAATCTGGGTAGCTTAGATCATTATTTGTTACTTTTTAAAATTTGTTAATACCAGGCTTTCACTTAGTTATCTTGAAGCTAATGCCTTTTCTATAACATAATTATTAGCTCTGTCACCTAGGCTAGAGTGCAATAGTGCAATCATGGCTCCCTACAATCTCGAACTCCTGGGCTCAAGCAATCCTGCTTCATCCTCCTAAGACAGCCTAGGTCTACAGGTATGTGCCATCACACCCAGATAATTTTCTTTTTTTTTTTTTGAAATGGAGTCTCGCTCTAGTTGCCCAGGCTGCACTGCAATGGCGAGATCTCGGCTCACTGCAACCTCTGTCTCCCAGGTTCAAGGGATTCTCGTGCCTCAGCCTCCCGAGTAGCTGGGATTACAGGTGTCTGCCACCACACCCGGCTATTTTTTTTATTTTTAGCAGAGACAGAGTTTCACCATATTGGCCAAGCTGGTCTTGAACTCCTGACCTCAGGTGATCTGCCCACCTCATCCTCCCAAAGTCCTGGGATTACAGGCATAAGCCACAGTGCCCAGCCAGTTTTTTTGTTTGTTTTTTTCTTTCCTTGCAGAGATGGGGTCCCACTATGTTTCCTGGTTCAGTCTTGAACTCCTGGGTTCAAGCAATCCTCCCACCTTGGCCTCCCAAAGTGCTAGGATTACAGATGTGAGCCACCATGCCTGGCCAATAGTACTGGTTTATTAATACATTATAATGAAGAAACTTTGAGGGTAATGATTAGATTCACTATCTTGACTGTGTTGGTTTTATGGGTGTTATATATGTCAAAATCTATCAAATTGTATACCTTAAATATGTGCAATTTATTAAATGTCACTTAAATCTCAATAAAGCTATTAAAAATATGGTAAAAGTTTAGTAATTCATGTAATTATTAAAAGGTATACAACTTTATAATTAATATACTAATATATAAGCTAATGCATATATTAAAACCTTAAGTTTAAAAAATGTATCAGGACAAGTGATTATATAGAAATGTATATACAGGCTTGTAAAGCTTCGGTAGAGTGTACCTTTTAAAAAAATAACCAGCCTGTGCAATACAGGGAGACTTCATCTCTACGAAAAATTTTAAAACTAGCCAGGTGTGGTAGCATGTGCCTATAGCCCCAGCTACTTGGGAGGCTGAGGTGGGAGGATCACTTGAGCCCAGGAAGTCAAGGCTGCAGTGAGCCATGATCAAGCCACTGCAATCCAGCCTGGGTGACAGAGTGAGACCCCATCTGAAAAAAAAAAAGAAAGAAAAAAGAATACACCTATGTTACACCTATGTTCACAGCAGCATTATTCAAAATAGGCAAAAGGTAGAAGCAACCCAAGTGTTCATCAATGAACGAATGGGTAAACAAAATGGGGTATATATATACAATTAAATTTTTTTTTTTTTTTTTTGGAGACGGGGTCTCGCTCTGTCGCCCAGGCTGGGGGGCAGGGGCCGGATCCCCGCCCACTGCAAGCTCTGCCTCC